>NW_027274116.1:0-133466 GCF_030028105.1 Mobula birostris
GCACTGAAACTCATGCCCTGAATCTCATGCCCTGAAACTCATGCCCTGAATCTCATGCCCTGAAACTCAAGCCCTGAATCTCATGCCCTGAAACTCATGCCCTAAATCACATACCCTGAAACTCCTGCCCTGAAACTCATGCACTGAATCTCATGCCCTGAACCACATGCCCTAAAACTAATGCCCTGAATCATCTGCCCAGAAACTCATGCCCTGAATTACATGCCCTGAAATACCTGCCCTGAATCTCATGCCCTGAAACTCATGCCCTGAATCTCATGCCCTGAAACCCCTGCCCTCAAACTCATGCACTGAAACTCATGCCTTTAATCTCATGCCTTGAAACTCCTGCCCTCAAATTCATGCACTGAAACTCATGCCCTGAATCTCATCCCCTGAAACACCTGCACTGAATCTCATGCCATGAATCTCATATCCTGAAACTGACGCCTTGAATCACATGCCCTGAAACTCCTGCCCTGAAACTCATGCCCTGAAACTCATGCCCTGAACCTCATGCCCTGAAACTCAAGCCCTGAATCTCATGCCCTGAAACTCTTGCCCTAAATCACATACCCTGAAACTCCTGCCCTGAAACTCATGCACTGAAACTCATGCCCTGAATCACATGCCCTAAAACTCCTGCCCTGAATCATCTGCCCAGAAACTCATGCCCTGAATTACATGCCCTGAAATACCTGCCCTGAATCTCATGCCCTGAAACTCATGCCCTGAATCTCTTGCCCTGAAACTCCTGCACTGAAACTCATGCACTGAATCTAATGCCTTGAATCAGATGCCCTAAAACTCCTGCCCTGAATCATCTGCCCTGAAAATCATGCCCTGACTTACATGCCCTGAAACTCCTGCCCTGAAACTCCTGCACTGAAACTCATGCCATGAATCTCATATCCTGAAACTCACGCCCTGAATTACATGCCCTGAAACTCCTGCCCTGAAACTCATGCCCTGAAATTCATGCCCTGAATCTCATGCCCTGAAACTCCTGCACTGAAACACCTGCCCTGAATCTCATGCCCTCAAGTTCCTGCACTGAAACTGATGCCCTGAATCTCATGCCCTGAAACTCATGCCCTGAACCTCATGCCCTGAAACTCAAGCCCTGAATCTCATGCCCTGAAACTCATGCCCTAAATCACATACCCTGAAACTCCTGCCCTGAAACTCATGCACTGAAACTCATGCCCTGAATCACATGCCCTAAAATTCCTGCCCTGAATCATCTGCCCAGAAACTCATGCCCTAAATTACATGCCCTGAAATACCTACCCTGAATCTCATGCCCTGAAACTCATGCTCTGAATCTCATGCCCTGAATCTCATGCCCTGAAACTCCTGCACTGAAACACCTGCCCTGAATCTCCTGCCATGAAAATCATGCCCTGAATCTCATGCCCTGAATCTCATGCTCTGAAACTCGTGCACTGAATCTCATGCCCTCAAGTTCCTGCACTGAAACTCATGCCCTGAATCTCATGCCCTGAAACTCATGCCCTGAACCTCATGCCCTGAAACTCAAGCCCTGAATCTCATGCCCTGAAACTCATGCCCTAAATCACATACCCTGAAACTCCTGCCCTGAAACTCATGCACTGAATCTCATGCCCTGAACCACATGCCCTAAAACTAATGCCCTGAATCATCTGCCTAGAAACTCATGCCCTGAATTACATGCCCTGAAATACCTGCCCTGAATCTCATGCCCTGAAACTCATGCCCTGAATCTCATGCCCTGAAAGTCCTGCCCTCAAACTCATGCACTGAAACTCATGCCCTGAATCTCATGCCTTGAAACTCCTGGCCTCAAATTCATGCACTGAAACTCATGCCCTGAATCTCATGCCCTGAAACTCATGCCCTGAATCTCATGCTCTAAAACTCGTGCACTGAATATCATGCCCTCAATTAACTGCACTGAAACTCATGCCCTGAATCTCATGCCCTGAAACTCATGCCCTGAACCTCATGCCCTGAAACTCAAGCCCTGAATCTCGTGCCCTGAAACTCATGCCCTGAATCTCATGCCCTGAATCTCGTGCCCTGAAACTCCTGCACTGAAACACCTGCCCTCAATCTCCTGCCCTGAAAATGAAGCCCTGAATCTCATGCTCTAAAACTCGTGCACTGAATCTCATGCCCTCAATTAACTGCACTGAAACTCATGCCCTGAATCTCATGCCCTGAAACTCATGCCCTGAACCTCATGCCCTGAAACTCAAGCCCTGAATCTCATGCCCTGAAACTCTTGCCCTAAATCACATACCCTGAAACTCCTGCCCTGAAACTCATGCACTGAAACTCATGCCCTGAATCACATGCCCTAAAACTCCTGCCCTGAATCATCTGCCCAGAAACTCATGCCCTGAATTACATGCCCTGAAATACCTGCCCTGAATCTCATGCCCTGAAACTCATGCCCTGAATCTCTTGCCCTGAAACTCCTGCACTGAAACTCATGCACTGAAACTAATGCCCTGAATCACATGCCCTAAAACTCCTGCCCTGAACCATCTGCCCAGAAAATCATGCCCTGAATTACATGCCCTGAAACTCCTGCCCTGAAACTCCTGCACTGAAACTCATGCCATGAATCTCATATCCTGAAACTCACGCCCTGAATTACATGCCCTGAAACTCCTGCCCTGAAACTCATGCCCTGAAATTCATGCCCTGAATCTCATGCCCTGAAACTCCTGCACTGAAACACCTGCCCTGAATCTCCTGCCCTGAAACTCATGCCCTGAATCTCATGACCGGAATCTCATGCTTTGAAACTCGTGCACTGAATCTCATGACCTCAAGTTCCTGCACTGAAACTCATGCCCTGAATCTCATGTCCTGAAACTCCTGCCCTGAATCACCTACCCTGAAACTCATGCCCTGAATCTCATGCCCTGAAACTCCTGCACTGAAACTCATGCCATGAATCTCATATCCTGAAACTCACGCCCTGAATCACATGCCCTGAAACTCCTGCCCTGAAACTCATGCCCTGAAACTCATGCCCTGAATCTCCTGTCCTAAAACTCATGCCCTGAATCTCATGCCCTGAATCTCATGCCCTGAAACTCCTGCACTGAAACACCTGCCCTGAATCTCCTGCCATGAAACTCATGCCCTGAATCTCATGCCATGAATCTCACGCTCTGAATCTCGAACACTGAATCTCATGACCTCAAGTTCCTGCACTGAAACTCATGCCCTGAATCACATGCCCTAAAACTCCTGCCCTGAATCATCTGCCCAGAAACTCATGCCCTGAATTACATGCCCTGAAATTCCTGCCCTGAATCTCATGCCCTGAAACTCATGCCCTGAATCTCATGCCCTGAAACTCCTGCCCTCAAACTCATGGAGTGAAACTCATGCCCTGAATCTCATGCCTTGAAACTCCTGTCCTGAATCACCTGCACTGATCTCATGCCATGAATCTCATATCCTGAAATTTACGCCCTGAATCACATGCCCTGAAACTCCTGCCCTGAAACTCCTGCACTGAAACACCTGCCCTGAATCTCATGCCCTGAAACTCATGCCCTGAACTTCATGCCCTGAAACTCAAGCCCTGAATCTCATGCCCTGAAAATCATGTCCTGAAACTCATGCCCTGAATCACATGCCCTAAAACTCCTGCCCTGAATCAGCTGCCAAGAAACTCATGCCCTGAAACTCCTGCACTGAAACACCTGCCCTGAATCTCCTGCTTTGAAACTCATGCCCTGAATCTCATGCCCTGAATCTCACGCTCTGAAACTCGTGCACTGAATCTCATGACCTCAAGGTCCTGCACTGAAACTCATGCCCTGAATCTCATGTCCTGAAACTCCTGCCCTGAATCACCTACCCTGAAACTCATGCCCTGAATCTCATGCGCTGAAACTCCTGCACTGAAACTCATGCCATGAATCTCATATCCTGAAACTCACGCCCTGAATCCCATGCCCTGAAACTCCTGCCCTGAAACTCATGCCCTGAATCTCCTGTCCTGAAACTCATGCCCTGAATCTCATGCCCTGAAACTCCTGCACTGAAACACCTGCCCTGAATCTCCTGCCCTGAAAATCATGCCCTGAATCTCATGCCCTGAATCTCATGCTCTGAAACTCGTGCACTGAATCTCATGCCCTCAAGTTCCTGCACTGAAACTCATGCCCTGAATCCCATGCCCTGAAACTCATGCCCTAAATTACATGCCCTGAAATACCTACCCTGAATCTCATGCCCTGAAACTCATGCCCTGAATCTCATGTCCTGAATCTCATGCCCTGAAACTCCTGCACTGAAACACCTGTCCTGAATCTCCTGCCTTGAAAATCATGCCCTGAATCTCATGCCCTGAATCTCATGCTCTGAAACTCGTGCACTGAATCTCATGCCCTCAAGTTCCTGCACTGAAACTCATGCCCTGAATCTCATGCCCTGAAACTCATGCCCTGAATCTCATGCCCTGAAACTCAAGCCCTGAATCTCATGCCCTGAAACTCTTGCCCTAAATCACATACCCTGAAACTCCTGCCCTGAAACTCATGCACTGAATCTCATGCCCTGAACCACATGCCCTAAAACTAATGCCCTGAATCATCTGCCTAGAAACTCATGCCCTGAATTACATGCCCTGAAATACCTGCCCTGAATCTCATGCCCTGAAACTCATGCCCTGAATCTCATGCCCTGAAACTCCTGCCCTCAAACTCATGCACTGAAACTCATGCCTTTAATCTCATGCCTTGAAACTCCTGCCCTCAAATTCATGCACTGAAACTCATGCCCTGAATCTCATCCCCTGAAACACCTGCACTGAATCTCATGCCATGAATCTCATATCCTGAAACTGACGCCTTGAATCACATGCCCTGAAACTCCTGCCCTGAAACTCATGCCCTGAAACTCATGCCCTGAATCTCATGCCCTGAATCTCGTGCCCTGAAACTCCTGCACTTAAACACCTGCCCTGAATCTCCTGCCCTGAAAATCATGCCCTGAATCTCATGCTCTAAAACTCGTGCACTGAATCTCATGCCCTCAATTAACTGCACTGAAACTCATGCCCAAAAATTTCATGCCCTGAAACTCATGCCCTGAACCTCATGCCCTGAAACTCAAGCCCTGAATCTCATGCCCTGAAACTCTTGCCCTAAATCACAAACCCTGAAACTCCTGCCCTGAAACTCATGCACTGAACCTCATGCCCTGAATCACATGCCCTAAAACTCTTGCCCTGAATCATCTGCCCAGAAACTCATGCCCTGAATTACATGCCCTGAAATACCTGCCCTGAATCTCATGCCCTGAAATTCATGCCCTGAATCTCATGCCCTGAAACTCCTGCACTGAAACTCATGCCCTGAAACTCATGCCCTGAATCACATGCCCTAAAACTCCTGCCCTGAATCAGCTGCCCAGAAACTCATGCCCTGAATTACATGCCCTGAAATATCTGCCCTGAATCTCATGCCCTGAAACTCATGCCCTAAATCTCATGCCCTGAAACTCCTGCACTCAAACTCATGCACTGAAACTCATGCCCTGAATCTCATGCCTTGAAACTCCTGCCCTCAAACTTATGCACTGAAACTCATGCCCTGAATCTCCTGCAGTGAAACTCATGCCATGAATCTCATATCCTGAAACTCATGCCCTGAATCTCATGCCCTGAATCTCATGCCCAGAAACTCCTGCACTGAAACACCTGCCCTGAATCTCCTGCCCTGAAAATCATGCCCTGAAACTCAAGCCCTGAATCTCATGCACTGAAATTCATGCCCTAAATCTCATACCCTGAATCTCCTGCCCTGAAACTCATGCACTGAAACTCATGCCCTGAATCACATGCCCTAAAACTCCTGCCCTGAATCATCTGCCCAGAAACTCATGCCCTGAATTACATGCCCTGAAATTCCTGCCCTGAATCTCATGCCCTGAAACTCATGCCCTGAATCTCATGCCCTGAAACTCCTGCCCTCAAACTCATGCAGTGAAACTCAAGCCCTGAATTTCATGCCTTGAAACTCCTGTCCTGAATCTCATGCCCTGAAACTCATGCCCTGAATCTCATGCCCTGAAACTCCTGCACTGAAACTCATGCCATGAATCTCATATCCTGAAACTCACGCCCTGAATTACATGCCCTGAAACTCCTGCCTTGAAACGCATGCCCTGAAACTCATTCCCTGAATCTCCTGTCCTAAAACTCATGCCCTGAATCTCATGCCCTGAATCTCATGCCCTGAAACTCCTGCACTGAAACACCTGCCCTGAATCTCCTGCTTTGAAACTCATGCCCTGAATCTCATGCCCTGAATCTCACACTCTGAAACTCGTGCACTGAATCTCATGACCTCAAAGTCCTGCACTGAAACTCATGCCCTGAATCTCATGTCCTGAAACTCCTGCCCTGAATCACCTACCGTGAAACTCATGCCCTGAATCTCATGCCCTGAAACTCCTGCACTTAAACTCATGCCATGAATCTCATATCCTGAAACTCACGCCCTGAATCACATGCCCTGAAACTCCTGCCCTGAAACTCATGCCCTGAAACTCATGCCCTGAAACTCATGCCCTGAATCTCCTGTCCTGAAACTCATGCCCTGAATCTCATGCTCTGAATCTCATGCCCTGAAACTCCTGCACTGAAACACCTGCCCTGAATCTCCTGCCCTGAAAATGAAGCCCTGAATCTCATGCTCTAAAACTCGTGCACTGAATCTCATGCCCTCAATTAACTGCACTGAAACTCATGCCCTGAATCTCATGCCCTGAAACTCATGCCCTGAACCTCATGCCCTGAAACTCAAGCCCTGAATCTCATGCCCTGAAACTCTTGCCCTAAATCACATACCCTGAAACTCCTGCCCTGAAACTCATGCACTGAAACTCATGCCCTGAATCACATGCCCTAAACTCCTGCCCTGAATCAGCTGCCCAGACAACTCATGCCCTGAATTACATGCCCTGAAATACCTGCCCTGAATCTCATGCCCTGAAATTCATTCCCTGAATCTCATGCCCTGAAACTCCTGCACTGAAACTCATGCCCTGAAACTCATGCCCTGAATCTCATGCCCTGAAACTCCTGCACTGAAACTCATGCCATGTATCTCATATCCTGAAACTCACGCCCTGAATCACATGCCCTGAAACTCCTGCCCTGAAACTCATGCCCTGAAACTCATGCCCTGAAACTCATGCCCTGAATCTCCTGTCCTGAAACTCATGCCCTGAATCTCATGCCCTGAATCTCATGCCCTGAAACTCCTGCACTGAAACACCTGCCCTGAATCTCCTGTCCTGAAAATCATGCCCTGAATCTCATGCCCTGAATCTCATGCTCTGAAACTCGTGCACTGAATCTCATGCCCTCAAGTTCCTGCACTGAAACTGATGCCCTGAATCTCATGCCCTGAAACTCAAGCCCTGAACCTCATGCCCTGAAACTCAAGCCCTGAATCTCATGCCCTGTAACTCATGCCCTAAATCATATACCCTGAAACTACTGCCCTGAAACTCATGCACTGAAACTCATGCCCTGAATCACATGCCCTAAAATTCCTGCCCTGAATCATCTGCCCAGAAACTCATGCCCTAAATTACATGCCCTGAAATACCTACGCTGAATCTCATGCCCTGAAACTCATGCTCTGAATCTCATGCCCTGAATCTCATGCCCTGAAACTCCTGCACTGAAACACCTGCCCTGAATCTCCTGCCTTGAAAATCATGCCCTGAATCTCATGCCCTGAATCTCATGCTCTGAAACTCGTGCACTGAATCTCATGCCCTCAAGTTCCTGCACTGAAACTCATGCCCTGAATCTCATGCCCTGAAACTCATGCCCTGAACCTCATGCCCTGAAACTCAAGCCCTGAATCTCATGCCCTGAAACTCATGCCCTAAATCACATACCCTGAAACTCCTGCCCTGAAACTCATGCACTGAATCTCATGCCCTGAACCACATGCCCTAAAAATAATGCCCTGAATCATCTGCCTAGAAACTCATGCCCTGAATTACATGCCCTGAAATACCTGCCCTGAATCTCATGCCCTGAAACTCATGCCCTGAATCTCATGCCCTGAAAGTCCTGCCCTCAAACTCATGCACTGAAACCTCATGCCCTGAATCTCATGCCTTGAAACTCCTGCCCTCAAATTCATGCACTGAAACTCATGCCCTGAATCTCATGCCCTGAAACACCTGCACTGAATCTCATGACATGAATTTCATATCCTGAAACTGACGCCTTGAATCACATGCCCTGAAACTCCTGCCCTGAAACTCATGCCCTGAAACTCATGCCCTGAATCTCATGCCCTGAATCTCGTGCCCTGAAACTCCTGCACTGAAACACCTGCCCTCAATCTCCTGCCCTGAAAATGAAGCCCTGAATCTCATGCTCTAAAACTCGTGCACTGAATATCATGCCCTCATTAACTGCACTGAAACTCATGCCCTGAATCTCATGCCCTGAAACTCATGCCCTGAACCTCATGCCCTGAAACTCAAGCCCTGAATCTCATGCCCTGAAACTCTTGCCCTAAATCACATACCCTGAAACTCCTGCCCTGAAACTCATGCACTGAAACTCATGCCCTGAATCACATGCCCTAAAACTCCTGCCCTGAATCATCTGCCCAGAAACTCATGCCCTGAATTACATGCCCTGAAATACCTGCCCTGAATCTCATGCCCTGAAACTCATGCCCTGAATCTCTTGCCCTGAAACTCCTGCACTGAAACTCATGCACTGAAACTAATGCCCTGAATCACATGCCCTAAAACTCCTGCCCTGAATCATCTGCCCAGAAAATCATGCCCTGAATTACATGCCCTGAAACTCCTGCACTGAAACTCATGCCATGAATCTCATATCTTGAAACTCACGCCCTGAATTACATGCCCTGAAACTCCTGCCCTGAAACTCATGCCCTGAAATTCATGCCCTGAATCTCATGCCCTGAAACTCCTGCACTGAAACACCTGCCCTGAATCTCCTGCCCTGAAACTCATGCCCTGAATCTCATGACCTGAATCTCATGCTTTGAAACTCGTGCACTGAATCTCATGACCTCAAGTTCCTGCACTGAAACTCATGCCCTGAATCTCATGTCCTGAAACTCCTGCCCTGAATCACCTACCCTGAAACTCATGCCCTGAATCTCATGCCCTGAAACTCCTGCACTGAAACTCATGCCATGAATCTCATATCCTGAAACTCACGCCCTGAATCACATGCCCTGAAACTCCTGCCCTGAAACTCATGCCCTGAAACTCATGCCCTGAATCTCCTGTCCTAAAACTCATGCCCTGAATCTCATGCGCTGAATCTCATGCCCTGAAACTCCTGCACTGAAACACCTGCCCTGAATCTCCTGCCATGAAACTCATGCCCTGAATCTCATGCCATGAATCTCACGCTCTGAATCTCGTGCACTGAATCTCATGACCTCAAGTTCCTGCACTGAAACTCATGCCCTGAATCACATGCCCCAAAACTCCTGCCCTGAATCATCTGCCCAGAAACTCATGCCCTGAATTACATGCCCTGAAATTCATGCCCTGAATCTCATGCCCTGGATCTCATGCCCTGAATCTCATGCCCTGAAACTCCTGCCCTCAAACTCATGGAGTGAAACTCATGCCCTGAATCTCATGCCTTGAAACTCCTGTCCTGAATCACCTGCACTGATCTCATGCCATGAATCTCATATCCTGAAATTTACGCCCTGAATCACATGCCCTGAAACTCCTGCCCTGAAACTCCTGCACTGAAACACCTGCCCTGAATCTCATGCCCTGAAACTCATGCCCTGAACTTCATGCCCTGAAACTCAAGCCCTGAATCTCATGCCCTGAAAATCATGTCCTGAAACTCATGCCCTGAATCACATGCCCTAAAACTGCTGCCCTGAATCAGCTGCCCAGAAACTCATGCCCTGAATTACATGCCCTGAAATACCTGCCCTGAATCTCATGCCCTGAAACTCATGCCTGAATCTCATGCCCTGAAACTCCTGCCCTCAAACTCATGCACTGAAACTCATGCCCTGAAACTCCTGCACTGAAACTCATGCCATGAATCTCATATCCTGAAACTCATGCCCTGAATCTCATGCCCAGAAAATCATGCCCTGAAACTCATGCCCTGAACCTCATGCCCTGAAACTCAAGCCCTGAATCTCATGCACTGAAACTCATGCCCTAAATCTCATACCCTGAATCTCCTGCCCTGAAACTCATGCACTGAAACTCATGCCCTGAATCACATGCCCTAAAACTCCTGCCCTGAATCATCTGCCCAGAAACTCATGCCCTGAATTACATGCCCTGAAATTCCTGCCCTGAATCTCATGCCCTGAAACTCATGCCCTGAATCTCATGCCCTGAAACTCATGCCCTGAATCTCATGCCCTGAAACTCCTGCACTGAAACTCATGCCATGAATCTCATATCCTGAAACTCACGCCCTGAATTACATCCCCTGAAACTCCTGCCTTGAAACGCATGCCCTGAAACTCATTCCCTGAATCTCCTGTCCTAAAACTCATGCCCTGAATCTCATGCCCTGAATCTCATGCCCTGAAACTCCTGCACTGAAACACCTGCCCTGAATCTCATGCCCTGAATCTCACGCTCTGAAACTCGTGCACTGAATCTCATGACCTCAAGGTCCTGCACTGAAACTCATGCCCTGAATCTCATGTCCTGAAACTCCTGCCCTGAATCACCTACCCTGAAACTCATGCCCTGAATCTCATGCACTGAAACTCCTGCCCTGAATCACCTACCCTGAAAATCATGCCCTGAATCTCATGCGCTGAAACTCCTGCACTGAAACTCATGCCATGAATCTCATATCCTGAAACTCACGCCCTGAATCACATGCCCTGAAACTCCTGCCCTGAAACTCATGCCCTGAAACTCATGCCCTGAATCTCCTGTCCTGAAACTCATGCCCTGAATGTCATGCCCTGAATCTCATGCCCTTAAACTCCTGCACTGAAACACCTGCCCTGAATCTCCTGCCCCTGAAAATCATGCCCTGAATCTCATGCCCTGAATCTCATGCTCTGAAACTCGTGCACTGAATCTCATGCCCTCAAGTTCCTGCACTGAAACTCATGCCCTGAATCTCATGCCCTGAAACTCATGCCCTGAACCTCATGCCCTGAAACTCAAGCCCTGAATCTCATGCCCTGAAACTCATGCCCTAAATCACATACCTTGAAACTAATGCCCTGAAACTTATGCCCTGAATCACATGCCCTAAAATTCCTGCCCTGAATCATCTGCCCAGAAACTCATGCCCTAAATTACATGCCCTGAAATACCTACCCTGAATCTCATGCCCTGAAACTCATGCCCTGAATCTCATGCCCTGAATCTCATGCCCTGAAACTCCTGCACTGAAACACCTGCCCTGAATCTCCTGCCTTGAAAATCATGCCCTGAATCTCATGCCCTGAATCTCATGCCCTGAAACTCATGCCCTGAATCTCATGCCCTGAATCTCATGCCCTGAAACTCAAGCCCTGAATCTCATGCCCTGAAACTCATGCCCTAAATCACATACCCTGAAACTCCTGCCCTGAAACTCATGCACTGAATCTCATGCCCTGAACCACATGCCCTAAAACTAATGCCCTGAATCATCTGCCCAGAAACTCATGCCCTGAATTACATGCCCTGAAATACCTGCCCTGAATCTCATGCCCTGAAACTCATGCCCTGAATCTCATGCCCTGAAACTCCTGCCCTCAAACTCATGCACTGAAACTCATGCCTTTAATCTCATGCCTTGAAACTCCTGCCCTCAAATTCATGCACTGAAACTCATGCCCTGAATCTCATCCCCTGAAACACCTGCACTGAATCTCATGCCATGAATCTCATATCCTGAAACTGACGCCTTGAATCACATGCCCTGAAACTCCTGCCCTGAAACTCATGCCCTGAAACTCATGCCCTGAATCTCAAGCCCTGAATCTCGTGCCCTGAAACTCTTGCACTTAAACACCTGCCCTGAATCTCCTGCCCTGAAAATCATGCCCTGAATCTCATGCTCTAAAACTCGTGCACTGAATCTCATGCCCTCAATTAACTGCACTGAAACTCATGCCCAAAAATCTCATGCCCTGAAACTCATGCCCTGAACCTCATGCCCTGAAACTCAAGCCCTGAATCTCATGCCCTGAAACTCTTGCCCTAAATCACAAACCCTGAAACTCCTGCCCTGAAACTCATGCACTGAACCTCATGCCCTGAATCACATGCCCTAAAACTCCTGCCCTGAATCATCTGCCCAGAAACTCATGCCCTGAATTACATGCCCTGAAATACCTGCCCTGAATCTCATGCCCTGAAATTCATGCCCTGAATCTCATGCCCTGAAACTCCTGCCCTCAAACTCATGCACTGAAACTCATGCCCTGAATCTCATGCCTTGAAACTCCTGCCCTCAAACTTATGCACTGAAACTCATGCCCTGAATCTCCTGCAGTGAAACTCATGCCATGAATCTCATATCCTGAAACTCATGCCCTGAATCTCATGCCCTGAATCTCATGCCCAGAAACTCCTGCACTGAAACACCTGCCCTGAATCTCCTGCCCTGAAAATCATGCCCTGAAACTCAAGCCCTGAATCTCATGCACTGAAATTCATGCCCTAAATCTCATACCCTGAATCTCCTACCCTGAAACTCATGCACTGAAACTCATGCCCTGAATCACATGCCCTAAAACTCCTGCCCTGAATCATCTGCCCAAACTCAGCCCTGAATTACATGCCCTGAAATTCCTGCACTGAATCTCATGCCCTGAAACTCATGCCCTGAATCTCATGCCCTGAATCTCTAGCTCTGAAACTCGTGCACTGAATCTCATGACCTCAAGGTCCTGCACTGAAACTCATGCCCTGAATCTCATGTCCTGAAACTCCTGCCCTGAATCACCTACCCTGAAACTCATGCCCTGAATCTCATGCGCTGAAACTCCTGCACTGAAACTCATGCCATGAATCTCATATCCTGAAACTCACGCCCTGAATCACATGCCCTGAAACTCCTGCCCTGAAACTCATGCCCTGAAACTCATGCCCTGAATCTCCTGTCCTGAAACTCATGCCCTGAATCTCATGCCCTGAATCTCATGCCCTGAAACTCCTGCACTGAAACACCTGCCCTGAATCTCCTGCCCTGAAAATCATGCCCTGAATCTCATGCCCTGAATCTCATGCTCTGAAACTCGTGCACTGAATCTCATGCCCTCAAGTTCCTGCACTGAAACTCATGCCCTGAATCTCATGCCCTGAAACTCATGCCCTGAACCTCATGCCCTGAAACTCAAGCCCTGAATCTCATGCCCTGAAACTCATGCCCTAAATCACATACCCTGAAACTAATGCCCTGAAACTCATGCACTGAAACTCATGCCCTGAATCACATGCCCTAAAATTCCTGCCCTGAATCATCTGCCCAGAAACTCATGCCCTAAATTACATGCCCTGAAATACCTACCCTGAATCTCATGCCCTGAAACTCATGCCCTGAATCTCATGCCCTGAATCTCATGCCCTGAAAACTCCTGCACTGAAACACCTGCCCTGAATCTCCTGCCTTGAAAATCATGCCCTGAATCTCATGCCCTGAATCTCATGCTCTGAAACTCGTGCAATGAATCTCATGCCCTCAAGTTCCTGCACTGAAACTCATGCCCTGAATCTCATGCCCTGAAACTCATGCCCTGAATCTCATGCCCTGAAACTCAAGCCCTGAATCTCATGCCCTGAAACTCATGCCCTAAATCACATACCCTGAAACTCCTGCCCTGAAACTCATGTACTGAATCTCATGCCCTGAACCACATGCCCTAAAACTAATGCCCTGAATCATCTGCCCAGAAACTCATGCCCTGAATTACATGCCCTGAAATACCTGCCCTGAATCTCATGCCCTGAAACTCATGCCCTGAATCTCATGCCCTGAAACTCCTGCCCTCAAACTCATGCACTGAAACTCATGCCTTTAATCTCATGCCTTGAAACTCCTGCCCTCAAATTCATGCACTGAAACTCATGCCCTGAATCTCATCCCCTGAAACACCTGCACTGAATCTCATGCCATGAATCTCATATCCTGAAACTGACGCCTTGAATCACATGCCCTGAATCTCGTGCCCTGAAACTCCTGCACTTAAACACCTGCCCTGAATCTCCTGCCCTGAAAATCATGCCCTGAATCTCATGCTCTAAAAATCGTGCACTGAATCTCATGCCCTCAATTAACTGCACTGAAACTCATGCCCAAAAATCTCATGCCCTGAAACTCATGCCCTGAACCTCATGCCCTGAAACTCAAGCCCTGAATCTCATGCCCTGAAACTCTTGCCCTAAATCACAAACCCTGAAACTCCTGCCCTGAAAGTCATGCACTGAACCTCATGCCCAGAATCACATGCCCTAAAACTCCTGCCCTGAATCATCTGCCCAGAAACTCATGCCCTGAATTACATGCCCTGAAATACCTGCCCTGAATCTCATGCCCTGAAATTCATGCCCTGAATCTCATGCCCTGAAACTCCTGCACTGAAACTCATGCCCTGAAACTCATGCCCTGAATCACATGCCCTAAAACTCCTGCCCTGAATCAGCTGCCCAGAAACTCATGCCCTGAATTACATGCCCTGATATATCTGCCCTGAATCTCATGCCCTGAAACTCATGCCCTAAATCTCATACCCTGAATCCCCTGCCCTGAAACTCATGCACTGAAACTCATGCCCTGAATCACATGCCCTAAAACTCCTGCCCTGAATCATCTGCCCAGAAACTCATGCCCTGAATTACATGCCCTGAAATTCCTGTCCTGAATCTGATGCCCTGAAACTCATGCCCTGAATCTCATGCCCTGAAACTCCTGCCCTCAAACTCATGCAGTGAAACTCAAGCCCTGAATTTCATGCCTTGAAACTCCTGTCCTGAATCTCATGCCCTGAAACTCATGCCCTGAATCTCATGCCCTGAAACTCCTGCACTGAAACTCATGCCATGAATCTCATATCCTGAAACTCACGCCCTGAATTACATGCCCTGAAACTCCTGCCTTGAAACGCATGCCCTGAAACTCATTCCCTGAATCTCCTGTCCTAAAACTCATGCCCTGAATCTCATGCCCTGAATCTCATGCCCTGAAACTCCTGCACTGAAACACCTGCCCTGAATCTCCTGCTTTGAAACTCATGCCCTGAATCTCATGCCCTGAATCTCACACTCTGAAACTCGTGCACTGAATCTCATGACCTCAAGGTCCTGCACTGAAACTCATGCCCTGAATCTCATGTCCTGAAACTCCTGCCCTGAATCACCTACCGTGAAACTCATGCCCTGAATCTCATGCCCTGAAACTCCTGCACTTAAACTCATGCCATGAATCTCATATCCTGAAACTCACGCCCTGAATCACATGCCCTGAAACTCCTGCCCTGAAACTCATGCCCTGAAACTCATGCCCTGAAACTCATGCCCTGAATCTCATGTCCTGAAACTCATGCCCTGAATCTCATGCTCTGAATCTCATGCCCTGAAACTCCTGCACTGAAACACCTGCCCTGAATCTCCTGCCCTGAAAATGAAGCCATGAATCTCATGCTCTAAAACTCGTGCACTGAATCTCATGCCCTCAATTAACTGCACTGAAACTCATGCCCTGAATCTCATGCCCTGAAACTCATGCCCTGAACCTCATGCCCTGAAACTCAAGCCCTGAATCTCATGCCCTGAAACTCTTGCCCTAAATCACATACCCTGAAACTCCTGCCCTGAAACTCATGCACTGAAACTCATGCCCTGAATCACATGCCCTAAAACTCCTGCCCTGAATCAGCTGCCCAGAAACTCATGCCCTGAATTACATGCCCTGAAATACCTGCCCTGAATCTCATGCCCTGAAATTCATGCCCTGAATCTCATGCCCTGAAACTCCTGCACTGAAACTCATGCCCTGAAACTCATGCCCTGAATCACATGCCCTAAAACTCCTGCCCTGAATCAGCTGCCCAGAAACTCATGCCGTGAATTACATGCCATGAAATATCTGCCCTGAATCTCAAGCACTGAAACTCACGCCCTGAATTACATGCCCTGAAACTCCTGCCCTCAAACTCATGCACTGAAACTCATGCCCTGAATCTCATGCCTTGAAACTCCTGCCCTCAAACTTATGCACTGAAACTCATGCCCTGAATCTCCTGCACTGAAACTCATGCCATGAATCTCATATCCTGAAACTCATGCCCTGAATCTTATGCCCTGAATCTCATGCCCAGAAACTCCTGCACTGAAACACCTGCCCTGAATCTCCTGCCCTGAAAATCATGCCCTGAAACTCAAGCCCTGAATCTCCTGCCCTGAAACTCATGCACTGAAACTCATGCCCTGAAACTCCTGCCCTCAAACTCATGCAGTGAAACTCAAGCCCTGAATTTCATGCCTTGAAACTCCTGTTCTGAATCTCATGCCCTGAAACTCATGCCCTGAATATCATGCCCTGAAACTCCTGCACTGAAACTCATGCCATGAATCTCATATCCTGAAACTCACGCCCTGAATTACATACCCTGAAACTCCTGCCTTGAAACGCATGCCCTGAAACTCATTCCCTGAATCTCCTGTCCTAAAACTCATGCCCTGAATCTCATGCCCTGAATCTCATGCCCTGAAATTCCTGCACTGAAACTCATGCCCTGAATCTCATGCCCTGAATCTCATGCTCTGAAATTCGTGCACTGAATCTCATGCCCTCAAGTTCCTGCACTGAAACTCATGCCCTGAATCTCATGCCCTGAAACTCATGCCCTGAACCTCATGCCCTGAAACTCAAGCCCTGAATCTCATGCCCTGAAACTCTTGCCCTAAATCACATACCCTGAAACTCCTGCCCTGAAACTCATGCACTGAAACTCATGCCCTGAATCACATGCCCTAAAACTCCTGCCCTGAATCAGCTGCCCAGAAACTCATGCCCTGAATTACATGCCCTGATATATCTGCCCTGAATCTCATGCCCTGAAACTCATGCCCTAAATCTCATGCCCTGAAACTCCTGCCCTCAAACTCATGCACTGAAACTCATGCCCTGAATCTCATGCCTTGAAACTCCTGCCCTCAAACTTATGCACTGAAACTCATGCCCTGAATCTCCTGCAGTGAAACTCATGCCATGAATCTCATATCCTGAAACTCATGCCCTGAATCTCATGCCCTGAATCTCATGCCCAGAAACTCCTGCACTGAAACACCTGCCCTGAATCTCCTGCCCTGAAAATCATGCCCTGAAACTCAAGCCCTGAATCTCATGCACTGAAACTCATGCCCTAAATCTCATACCCTGAATCCCCTGCCCTGAAACTCATGCACTGAAACTCATGCCCTGAATCACATGCCCTAAAACTCCTGCCCTGAAGCATCTGCCCAGAAACTCATGCCCTGAATTACATGCCCTGAAATTCCTGTCCTGAATCTCATGCCCTGAAACTCCTGCCCTCAAACTCATGCAGTGAAACTCAAGCCCTGAATTTCATGCCTTGAAACTCCTGTCCTGAATCTCATGCCCTGAAACTCATGCCCTGAATCTCATGCCCTGAAACTCCTGCACTGAAACTCATGCCATGAATCTCATATCCTGAAACTCACGCCCTGAATTACATGCCCTGAAACTCCTGCCTTGAAACGCATGCCCTGAAACTCATTCCCTGAATCTCCTGTCCGAAAACTCATGCCCTGAATCTCATGCCCTGAATCTCATGCCCTGAAACTCCTGCACTGAAACACCTGCCCTGAATCTCCTGCTTTGAAACTCATGCCCTGAATCTCATGCCCTGAATCTCACACTCTGAAACTCGTGCACTGAATCTCATGACCTCAAGGTCCTGCACTGAAACTCATGCCCTGAATCTCATGTCCTGAAACTCCTGCCCTGAATCACCTACCGTGAAACTCATGCCCTGAATCTCATGCCCTGAAACTCCTGCACTAAAACTCATGCCATGAATCTCATATCCTGAAACTCACGCCCTGAATCACATGCCCTGAAACTCCTGCCCTGAAACTCATGCCCTGAAACTCATGCCCTGAAACTCATGCCCTGAATCTCATGTCCTGAAACTCATGCCCTGAATCTCATGCTCTGAATCTCATGCCCTGAAACTCCTGCACTGAAACACCTGCCCTGAATCTCCTGCCCTGAAAATGAAGCCATGAATCTCATGCTCTAAAACTCGTGCACTGAATCTCATGCCCTCAATTAACTGCACTGAAACTCATGCCCTGAATCTCATGCCCTGAAACTCATGCCCTGAACCTCATGCCCTGAAACTCAAGCCCTGAATCTCATGCCCTGAAACTCTTGCCCTAAATCACATACCCTGAAACTCCTGCCCTGAAACTCATGCACTGAAACTCATGCCCTGAATCACATGCCCTAAAACTCCTGCCCTGAATCAGCTGCCCAGAAACTCATGCCCTGAATTACATGCCCTGAAATACCTGCCCTGAATCTCATGCCCTGAAATTCATGCCCTGAATCTCATGCCCTGAAACTCCTGCACTGAAACTCATGCCCTGAAACTCATGCCCTGAATCACATGCCCTAAAACTCCTGCCCTGAATCAGCTGCCCAGAAACTCATGCCGTGAATTACATGCCATGAAATATCTGCCCTGAATCTCAAGCACTGAAACTCACGCCCTGAATTACATGCCCTGAAACTCCTGCCCTCAAACTCATGCACTGAAACTCATGCCCTGAATCTCATGCCTTGAAACTCCTGCCCTCAAACTTATGCACTGAAACTCATGCCCTGAATCTCCTGCACTGAAACTCATGCCATGAATCTCATATCCTGAAACTCATGCCCTGAATCTTATGCCCTGAATCTCATGCCCAGAAACTCCTGCACTGAAACACCTGCCCTGAATCTCCTGCCCTGAAAATCATGCCCTGAAACTCAAGCCCTGAATCTCCTGCCCTGAAACTCATGCACTGAAACTCATGCCCTGAAACTCCTGCCCTCAAACTCATGCAGTGAAACTCAAGCCCTGAATTTCATGCCTTGAAACTCCTGTCCTGAATCTCATGCCCTGAAACTCATGCCCTGAATATCATGCCCTGAAACTCCTGCACTGAAACTCATGCCATGAATCTCATATCCTGAAACTCACGCCCTGAATTACATACCCTGAAACTCCTGCCTTGAAACGCATGCCCTGAAACTCATTCCCTGAATCTCCTGTCCTAAAACTCATGCCCTGAATCTCATGCCCTGAAATTCCTGCACTGAAACTCATGCCCTGAATCTCATGCCCTGAATCTCATGCTCTGAAATTCGTGCACTGAATCTCATGCCCTCAAGTTCCTGCACTGAAACTCATGCCCTGAATCTCATGCCCTGAAACTCATGCCCTGAACCTCATGCCCTGAAACTCAAGCCCTGAATCTCATGCCCTGAAACTCATGCCCTAAATCACATACCCTGAAACTCCTGCCCTGAAACTCATGCAGTGAAACTCAAGCCCTGAATTTCATGCTTTGAAACTCCTGTCCTGAATCTCATGCCCTGAAACTCATGCCCTGAATCTCATGCCCTGAAACTCCTGCACTGAAACTCATGCCATGAATCTCATATCCTGAAACTCACGCCCTGAATTACATGCTCTGAAACTCCTGCCTTGAAACGCATGCCCTGAAACTCATTCCCTGAATCTCCTGTCCTAAAACTCATGCCCTGAATCTCATGCCCTGAATCTCATGCCCTGAAACTCCTGCACTGAAACACCTGCCCTGAATCTCCTGCTTTGAAACTCATGCCCTGAATCTCATGCCCTGAATCTCACACTCTGAAACTCGTGCACTGAATCTCATGACCTCAAGGTCCTGCACTGAAACTCATGCCCTGAATCTCATGTCCTGAAACTCCTGCCCTGAATCACCTACCGTGAAACTCATGCCCTGAATCTCATGCCCTGAAACTCCTGCACTTAAACTCATGCCATGAATCTCATATCCTGAAACTCACGCCCTGAATCACATGCCCTGAAACTCCTGCCCTGAAACTCATGCCCTGAAACTCATGCCCTGAAACTCATGCCCTGAATCTCCTGCCCTGAAACTCATGCCCTGAATCTCATGCTCTGAATCTCATGCCCTGAAACTCCTGCACTGAAACACCTGCCCTGAATCTCCTGCCCTGAAAATAAAGCCATGAATCTCATGCTCTAAAACTCGTGCACTGAATCTCATGCCCTCAATTAACTGCACTGAAACTCATGCCCTGAATCTCAAGCCCTGAATCTCATGCCCTGAAACTCTTGCCCTAAATCACATACCCTGAAACTCCTGCCCTGAAACTCATGCACTGAAACTCATGCCCTGAATCACATGCCCTAAAACTCCAGCCCTGAATCAGCTGCCCAGAAACTCATGCCCTGAATTACATGCCCTGAAATACCTGCCCTGAATCTCATGCCCTGAAATTCATGCCCTGAATCTCATGCCCTGAAACTCCTGCACTGAAACTCATGCCCTGAAACTCATGCCTTGAATCACATGCCCTAAAACTCCTGCCCTGAATCAGCTGCCCAGAAACTCATGCCGTGAATTACATGCCCTGAAATATCTGCCCTGAATCTCAAGCACTGAAACTCACGCCCTGAATTACATGCCCTGAAACTCCTGCCCTCAAACTCATGCACTGAAACTCATGCCCTGAATCTCATGCCTTGAAACTCCTGCCCTCAAACTTATGCACTGAAACTCATGCCCTGAAACTCCTGCACTGAAACTCATGCCATGAATCTCATATCCTGAAACTCATGCCCTGAATCTCATGCCCTGAATCTCATGCCCAGAAACTCCTGCACTGAAACACCTGCCCTGAATCTCCTGCCCTGAAAATCATGCCCTGAAACTCAAGCCCTGAATCTCCTGCCCTGAAACTCATGCACTGAAACTCATGCCCTGAAACTCCTGCCCTCAAACTCATGCAGTGAAACTCAAGCCCTGAATTTCATGCCTTGAAACTCCTGTCCTGAATCTCATATCCTGAAACTCACGCCCTGAATTACATACCCTGAAACTCCTGCCTTGAAACGCATGCCCTGAAACTCATTCCCTGAATCTCCTGTCCTAAAACTCATGCCCTGAATTTCATGCCCTGAATCTCATGCCCTGAAATTCCTGCACTGAAACTCATGCCCTGAATCTCATGCCCTGAATCTCATGCTCTGAAATTCGTGCACTGAATCTCATGCCCTCAAGTTCCTGCACTGAAACTCATGCCCTGAATCTCATGCCCTGAAACTCATGCCCTGAACCTCATGCCCTGAAACTCAAGCCCTGAATCTCATGCCCTGAAACTCATGCCCTAAATCACATACCCTGAAACTCCTGCCCTGAAACTCATGCACTGAATCTCATGCCCTGAACCACATGCCCTAAAACTAATGCCCTGAATCATCTGCCCAGAAACTCATGCCCTGAATTACATGCCCTGAAACACCTGCCCTGAATCTCATGCCCTGAAACTCACGCCCTGAATCACATGCCCTGAAACTCCTGCCCTGAAACTCATGCCCTGAAACTCATGCCCTGAAACTCATGCCCTGAATCTCCTGTCCTGAAACTCATGCCCTGAATCTCATGCCCTGAATCTCATGCCCTGAAACTCATGCCCTGAACCTCATGCCCTGAAACTCAAGCCCTGAATCTCATGCCCTGAAACTCATGCCCTAAATCACATACCCTGAAACTCCTGCCCTGAAACTCATGCACTGAATCTCATGCCCTGAACCACATGCCCTAAAACTAATGCCCTGAATCATCTGCCCAGAAACTCATGCCCTGAATTACATGCCCTGAAACACCTGCCCTGAATCTCATGCCCTGAAACTCACGCCCTGAATCACATGCCCTGAAACTCCTGCCCTGAAACTCATGCCCTGAAACTCATGCCCTGAAACTCATGCCCTGAATCTCCTGTCCTGAAACTCATGCCCTGAATCTCATGCCCTGAATCTCATGCCCTGAAACTCCTGCACTGAAACACCTGCCCTGAATCTCCTGCCCTGAAAATGAAGCCCTGAATCTCATGCTCTAAAACTCGTGCACTGAATCTCATGCCCTCAATTAACTGCACTGAAACTCATGCCCTGAATCTCATGCCCTGAAACTCATGCCCTGAACCTCATGCCCTGAAACTCAAGCCCTGAATCTCATGCCCTGAAACTCTTGCCCTAAATCACATACCCTGAAACTCCTGCCCTGAATCTCCTGCTTTGAAACTCATGCCCTGAATCTCATGCCCTGAATCTCACACTCTGAAACTCGTGCACTGAATCTCATGACCTCAAGGTCCTGCACTGAAACTCATGCCCTGAATCTCATGTCCTGAAACTCCTGCCCTGAATCACCTACCGTGAAACTCATGCCCTGAATCTCATGCCCTGAAACTCCTGCACTTAAACTCATGCCATGAATCTCATATCCTGAAACTCACGCCCTGAATCACATGCCCTGAAACTCCTGCCCTGAAACTCATGCCCTGAAACTCATGCCCTGAAACTCATGCCCTGAATCTCCTGCCCTGAATCTCATGCCCTGAAACTCTTGCCCTAAATCACATACCCTGAAACTCCTGCCCTGAAACTCATGCACTGAAACTCATGCCCTGAATCACATGCCCTAAAACTCCTGCCCTGAATTAGCTGCCCAGAAACTCATGCCCTGAATTACATGCCCTGAAATACCTGCCCTGAATCTCATGCCCTGAAATTCATGCCCTGAATCTCATGCCCTGAAACTCCTGCACTGAAACTCATGCCCTGAAACTCATGCCCTGAATCACATGCCCTAAAACTCCTGCCCTGAATCAGCTGCCCAGAAACTCATGCCGTGAATTACATGCCCTGAAATATCTGCCCTGAATCTCAAGCACTGAAACTCACGCCCTGAATTACATGCCCTGAAACTCCAGCCCTCAAACTCATGCACTGAAACTCATGCCCTGAATCTCATGCCCTGAAACTCATGCCCTGAACCTCATGCCCTGAAACTCTTGCCCTAAATCACATACCCTGAAACTCCTGCCCTGAAACTCATGCACTGAAACTCATGCCCTGAATCACATGCCCTAAAACTCCTGCCCTGAATCAGCTGCCCAGAAACTCATGCCCTGAATTACATGCCCTGAAATACCTGCCCTGAATCTCATGCACTGAAATTCATGCCCTGAATCTCATGCCCTGAAACTCCTGCACTGAAACTCATGCCCTGAAACTCATGCCCTGAATCACATGCCCTAAAACTCCTGCCCTGAATCAGCTGCCCAGAAACTCATGCCGTGAATTACATGCCCTGAAATATCTGCCCTGAATCTCAAGCACTGAAACTCATGCCCTGAATCTCATGCCTTGAAACTCCTGCCCTCAAACTTATGCACTGAAACTCATGCCCTGAATCTCCTGCACTGAAACTCATGCCATGAATCTCATATCCTGAAAATCATGCCCTGAATCTCATGCCCTGAATCTCATGCCCAGAAACTCCTGCACTGAAACACCTGCCCTGAATCTCCTGCCCTGAAAATCATGCCCTGAAACTCAAGCCCTGAATCTCCTGCCCTGAAACTCATGCACTGAAACTCATGCCCTGAAACTCCTGCCCTCAAACTCATGCAGTGAAACTCAAGCCCTGAATTTCATGCCTTGAAACTCCTGTCCTGAATCTCATATCCTGAAACTCACGCCCTGAATTACATACCCTGAAACTCCTGCCTTGAAACGCATGCCCTGAAACTCATTCCCTGAATCTCCTGTCCTAAAACTCATGCCCTGAATCTCATGCCCTGAATCTCATGCCCTGAAATTCCTGCACTGAAACTCATGCCCTGAATCTCATGCCCTGAATCTCATGCTCTGAAATTCGTGCACTGAATCTCATGCCCTCAAGTTCCTGCACTGAAACTCATGCCCTGAATCTCATGCCCTGAAACTCATGCCCTGAACCTCATGCCCTGAAACTCAAGCCCTGAATCTCATGCCCTGAAACTCATGCCCTAAATCACATACCCTGAAACTCCTGCCCTGAAACTCATGCACTGAATCTCATGCCCTGAACCACATGCCCTAAAACTAATGCCCTGAAGCATCTGCCCAGAAACTCATGCCCTGAATTACATGCCCTGAAACACCTGCCCTGAATCTCATGCCCTGAAACTCACGCCCTGAATCACATGCCCTGAAACTCCTGCCCTGAAACTCATGCCCTGAAACTCATGCCCTGAAACTCATGCCCTGAATCTCCTGTCCTGAAACTCATGCCCTGAATCTCATGCCCTGAATCTCATGCCCTGAAACTCATGCCCTGAACCTCATGCCCTGAAACTCAAGCCCTGAATCTCATGCCCTGAAACTCATGCCCTAAATCACATACCCTGAAACTCCTGCCCTGAAACTCATGCACTGAATCTCATGCCCTGAACCACATGCCCTAAAACTAATGCCCTGAATCATCTGCCCAGAAACTCATGCCCTGAATTACATGCCCTGAAACACCTGCCCTGAATCTCATGCCCTGAAACTCACGCCCTGAATCACATGCCCTGAAACTCCTGCCCTGAAACTCATGCCCTGAAACTCATGCCCTGAAACTCATGCCCTGAATCTCCTGTCCTGAAACTCATGCCCTGAATCTCATGCCCTGAATCTCATGCCCTGAAACTCCTGCACTGAAACACCTGCCCTGAATCTCCTGCCCTGAAAATGAAGCCCTGAATCTCATGCTCTAAAACTCGTGCACTGAATCTCATGCCCTCAATTAACTGCACTGAAACTCATGCCCTGAATCTCATGCCCTGAAACTCATGCCCTGAACCTCATGCCCTGAAACTCAAGCACTGAATCTCATGCCCTGAAACTCTTGCCCTAAATCACATACCCTGAAACTCCTGCCCTGAATCTCCTGCTTTGAAACTCATGCCCTGAATCTCATGCCCTGAATCTCACACTCTGAAACTCGTGCACTGAATCTCATGACCTCAAGGTCCTGCACTGAAACTCATGCCCTGAATCTCATGTCCTGAAACTCCTGCCCTGAATCACCTACCGTGAAACTCATGCCCTGAATCTCATGCCCTGAAACTCCTGCACTTAAACTCATGCCATGAATCTCATATCCTGAAACTCACGCCCTGAATCACATGCCCTGAAACTCCTGCCCTGAAACTCATGCCCTGAAACTCATGCCCTGAAACTCATGCCCTGAATCTCCTGCCCTGAATCTCATGCCCTGAAACTCTTGCCCTAAATCACATACCCTGAAACTCCTGCCCTGAAACTCATGCACTGAAACTCATGCCCTGAATCACATGCCCTAAAACTCCTGCCCTGAATTAGCTGCCCAGAAACTCATGCCCTGAATTACATGCCCTGAAATACCTGCCCTGAATCTCATGCCCTGAAATTCATGCCCTGAATCTCATGCCCTGAAACTCCTGCACTGAAACTCATGCCCTGAAACTCATGCCCTGAATCACATGCCCTAAAACTCCTGCCCTGAATCAGCTGCCCAGAAACTCATGCCGTGAATTACATGCCCTGAAATATCTGCCCTGAATCTCAAGCACTGAAACTCACGCCCTGAATTACATGCCCTGAAACTCCTGCCCTCAAACTCATGCACTGAAACTCATGCCCTGAATCTCATGCCTTGAAACTCCTGCCCTCAAACTTATGCACTGAAACTCATGCCCTGAATCTCCTGCACTGAAACTCATGCCATGAATCTCATATCCTGAAACTCATGCCCTGAATCTCATGCCCTGAATCTCATGCCCAGAAACTCCTGCACTGAAACACCTGCCCTGAATCTCCTGCCCTGAAAATCATGCCCTGAAACTCAAGCCCTGAATCTCCTGCCTTGAAACTCATGCACTGAAACTCATGCCCTGAAACTCCTGCCCTCAAACTCATGCAGTGAAACTCAAGCCCTGAATTTCATGCCTTGAAACTCCTGTCCTGAATCTCATGCCCTGAAACTCATGCCCTGAATATCATGCCCTGAAACTCCTGCACTGAAACTCATGCCATGAATCTCATATCCTGAAACTCACGCCCTGAATTACATACCCTGAAACTCCTGCCTTGAAACGCATGCCCTGAAACTCATTCCCTGAATCTCCTGTCCTAAAACTCATGCCCTGAATCTCATGCCCTGAATCTCATGCCCTGAAATTCCTGCACTGAAACTCATGCCCTGAATCTCATGCCCTGAATCTCATGCTCTGAAATTCGTGCACTGAATCTCATGCCCTCAAGTTCCTGCACTGAAACTCATGCCCTGAATCTCATGCCCTGAAACTCATGCCCTGAACCTCATGCCCTGAAACTCAAGCCCTGAATCTCATGCCCTGAAACTCATGCCCTAAATCACATACCCTGAAACTCCTGCCCTGAAACTCATGCAGTGAAACTCAAGCCCTGAATTTCATGCCTTGAAACTCCTGTCCTGAATCTCATGCCCTGAATCTCATGCCCTGAATCTCATGCCCTGAAACTCCTGCACTGAAACTCATGCCATGAATCTCATATCCTGAAACTCACGCCCTGAATTACATGCCCTGAAACTCCTGCCTTGAAACGCATGCCCTGAAACTCATTCCCTGAATCTCATGCCCTGAAACTCCTGCACTGAAACACCTGCCCTGAATCTCCTGCTTTGAAACTCATGCCCTGAATCTCATGCCCTGAATCTCACACTCTGAAACTCGTGCACTGAATCTCATGACCTCAAGGTCCTGCACTGAAACTCATGCCCTGAATCTCATGTCCTGAAACTCCTGCCCTGAATCACCTACCGTGAAACTCATGCCCTGAATCTCATGCCCTGAAACTCCTGCACTTAAACTCATGCCATGAATCTCATATCCTGAAACTCACGCCCTGAATCACATGCCCTGAAACTCCTGCCCTGAAACTCATGCCCTGAAACTCATGCCCTGAAACTCATGCCCTGAATCTCCTGCCCTGAAACTCATGCCCTGAATCTCATGCTCTGAATCTCATGCCCTGAAACTCCTGCACTGAAACACCTGCCCTGAATCTCCTGCCCTGAAAATGAAGCCATGAATCTCATGCTCTAAAACTCGTGCACTGAATCTCATGCCCTCAATTAACTGCACTGAAACTCATGCCCTGAATCTCATGCCCTGAAACTCATGCCCTGAACCTCATGCCCTGAAACTCAAGCCCTGAATCTCATGCCCTGAAACTCTTGCCCTAAATCACATACCCTGAAACTCCTGCCCTGAAACTCATGCACTGAAACTCATGCCCTGAATCACATGCCCTAAAACTCCTGCCCTGAATCAGCTGCCCAGAAACTCATGCCCTCAATTACATGCCCTGAAATACCTGCCCTGAATCTCATGCCCTGAAATTCATGCCCTGAATCTCATGCCCTGAAACTCCTGCACTGAAACTCATGCCCTGAAACTCATGCCCTGAATCACATGCCCTAAAACTCCTGCCCTGAATCAGCTGCCCAGAAACTCATGCCGTGAATAACATGCCCTGAAATATCTGCCCTGAATCTCAAGCACTGAAACTCACGCCCTGAATTACATGCCCTGAAACTCCTGCCCTCAAACTCATGCACTGAAACTCATGCCCTGAATCTCATGCCTTGAAACTCCTGCCCTCAAACTTATGCACTGAAACTCATGCCCTGAATCTCCTGCACTGAAACTCATGCCATGAATCTCATATCCTGAAACTCATGCCCTGAATCTCATGCCCTGAATCTCATGCCCAGAAACTCCTGCACTGAAACACCTGCCCTGAATCTCCTGCCCTGAAAATCATGCCCTGAAACTCAAGCCCTGAATCTCCTGCCCTGAAACTCATGCACTGAAACTCATGCCCTGAAACTCCTGCCCTCAAACTCATGCAGTGAAACTCAAGCCCTGAATTTCATGCCTTGAAACTCCTGTCCTGAATCTCATATCCTGAAACTCACGCCCTGAATTACATACCCTGAAACTCCTGCCTTGAAACGCATGCCCTGAAACTCATTCCCTGAATCTCCTGTCCTAAAACTCATGCC
Organism: Mobula birostris; assembly: GCF_030028105.1. Taxonomy (NCBI): domain Eukaryota; kingdom Metazoa; phylum Chordata; class Chondrichthyes; order Myliobatiformes; family Myliobatidae; genus Mobula; species Mobula birostris. The sequence goes on from NW_027274116.1 coordinate 28,171, forward strand.
CTGAATCTCATGCCCTGAATCTCATGCCCTGAAATTCCTGCACTGAAACTCATGCCCTGAATCTCATGCCCTGAATCTCATGCTCTGAAATTCGTGCACTGAATCTCATGCCCTCAAGTTCCTGCACTGAAACTCATGCCCTGAATCTCATGCCCTGAAACTCATGCCCTGAACCTCATGCCCTGAAACTCAAGCCCTGAATCTCATGCCCTGAAACTCATGCCCTAAATCACATACCCTGAAACTCCTGCCCTGAAACTCATGCACTGAATCTCATGCCCTGAACCACATGCCCTAAAACTAATGCCCTGAATCATCTGCCCAGAAACTCATGCCCTGAATTACATGCCCTGAAACACCTGCCCTGAATCTCATGCCCTGAAACTCACGCCCTGAATCACATGCCCTGAAACTCCTGCCCTGAAACTCATGCCCTGAAACTCATGCCCTGAAACTCATGCCCTGAATCTCCTGTCCTGAAACTCATGCCCTGAATCTCATGCCCTGAATCTCATGCCCTGAAACTCATGCCCTGAACCTCATGCCCTGAAACTCAAGCCCTGAATCTCATGCCCTGAAACTCATGCCCTAAATCACATACCCTGAAACTCCTGCCCTGAAACTCATGCACTGAATCTCATGCCCTGAACCACATGCCCTAAAACTAATGCCCTGAATCATCTGCCCAGAAACTCATGCCCTGAATTACATGCCCTGAAACACCTGCCCTGAATCTCATGCCCTGAAACTCACGCCCTGAATCACATGCCCTGAAACTCCTGCCCTGAAACTCATGCCCTGCAACTCATGCCCTGAATCTCCTGTCCTGAAACTCATGCCCTGAATCTCATGCCCTGAATCTCATGCCCTGAAACTCCTGCACTGAAACACCTGCCCTGAATCTCCTGCCCTGAAAATGAAGCCCTGAATCTCATGTTCTAAAACTCGTGCACTGAATCTCATGCCCTCAATTAACTGCACTGAAACTCATGCCCTGAATCTCATGCCCTGAAACTCATGCCCTGAACCTCATGCCCTGAAACTCAAGCACTGAATCTCATGCCCTGAAACTCTTGCCCTAAATCACATACCCTGAAACTCCTGCCCTGAATCTCCTGCTTTGAAACTCATGCCCTGAATCTCATGCCCTGAATCTCACACTCTGAAACTCGTGCACTGAATCTCATGACCTCAAGGTCCTGCACTGAAACTCATGCCCTGAATCTCATGTCCTGAAACTCCTGCCCTGAATCACCTACCGTGAAACTCATGCCCTGAATCTCATGCCCTGAAACTCCTGCACTTAAACTCATGCCATGAATCTCATATCCTGAAACTCACGCCCTGAATCACATGCCCTGAAACTCCTGCCCTGAAACTCATGCCCTGAAACTCATGCCCTGAAACTCATGCCCTGAATCTCCTGCCCTGAATCTCATGCCCTGAAACTCTTGCCCTAAATCACATACCCTGAAACTCCTGCCCTGAAACTCATGCACTGAAACTCATGCCCTGAATCACATGCCCTAAAACTCCTGCCCTGAATTAGCTGCCCAGAAACTCATGCCCTGAATTACATGCCCTGAAATACCTGCCCTGAATCTCATGCCCTGAAATTCATTCCCTGAATCTCCTGTCCTAAAACTCATGCCCTGAATCTCATGCCCTGAAATTCCTGCACTGAAACTCATGCCCTGAATCTCATGCCCTGAATCTCATGCTCTGAAATTCGTGCACTGAATCTCATGCCCTCAAGTTCCTGCACTGAAACTCATGCCCTGAATCTCATGCCCTGAAACTCATGCCCTGAACCTCATGCCCTGAAACTCAAGCCCTGAATCTCATGCCCTGAAACTCATGCCCTAAATCACATAGCCTGAAACTCCTGCCCTGAAACTCATGCAGTGAAACTCAAGCCCTGAATTTCATGCCTTGAAACTCCTGTCCTGAATCTCATGCCCTGAAACTCATGCCCTGAATCTCATGCCCTGAAACTCCTGCACTGAAACTCATGCCATGAATCTCATATCCTGAAACTCACGCCCTGAATTACATGCCCTGAAACTCCTGCCTTGAAACGCATGCCCTGAAACTCATTCCCTGAATCTCCTGTCCTAAAACTCATGCCCTGAATCTCATGCCCTGAATCTCATGCCATGAAACTCCTGCACTGAAACACCTGCCCTGAATCTCCTGCTTTGAAACTCATGCCCTGAATCTCATGCCCTGAATCTCACACTCTGAAACTCGTGCACTGAATCTCATGACCTCAAGGTCCTGCACTGAAACTCATGCCCTGAATCTCATGTCCTGAAACTCCTGCACTGAATCACCTACCGTGAAACTCATGCCCTGAATCTCATGCCCTGAAACTCCTGCACTTAAACTCATGCCATGAATCTCATATCCTGAAACTCACGCCCTGAATCACATGCCCTGAAACTCCTGCCCTGAAACTCATGCCCTGAAACTCATGCCCTGAAACTCATGCCCTGAATCTCCTGCCCTGAAACTCATGCCCTGAATCTCATGCTCTGAATCTCATGCCCTGAAACTCCTGCACTGAAACACCTGCCCTGAATCTCCTGCCCTGAAAATGAAGCCATGAATCTCATGCTCTAAAACTCGTGCACTGAATCTCATGCCCTCAATTAACTGCACTGAAACTCATGCCCTGAATCTCATGCCCTGAAACTCATGCCCTGAACCTCATGCCCTGAAACTCAAGCCCTGAATCTCATGCCCTGAAACTCTTGCCCTAAATCACATACCCTGAAACTCCTGCCCTGAAACTCATGCACTGAAACTCATGCCCTGAATCACATGCCCTAAAACTCCTGCCCTGAATCAGCTGCCCAGAAACTCATGCCCTCAATTACATGCCCTGAAATACCTGCCCTGAATCTCATGCCCTGAAATTCATGCCCTGAATCTCATGCCCTGAAACTCCTGCACTGAAACTCATGCCCTGAAACTCATGCCCTGAATCACATGCCCTAAAACTCCTGCCCTGAATCAGCTGCCCAGAAACTCATGCCGTGAATAACATGCCCTGAAATATCTGCCCTGAATCTCAAGCACTGAAACTCACGCCCTGAATTACATGCCCTGAAACTCCTGCCCTCAAACTCATGCACTGAAACTCATGCCCTGAATCTCATGCCTTGAAACTCCTGCCCTCAAACTTATGCACTGAAACTCATGCCCTGAATCTCCTGCACTGAAACTCATGCCATGAATCTCATATCCTGAAACTCATGCCCTGAATCTCATGCCCTGAATCTCATGCCCAGAAACTCCTGCACTGAAACACCTGCCCTGAATCTCCTGCCCTGAAAATCATGCCCTGAAACTCAAGCCCTGAATCTCCTGCCCTGAAACTCATGCACTGAAACTCATGCCCTGAAACTCCTGCCCTCAAACTCATGCAGTGAAACTCAAGCCCTGAATTTCATGCCTTGAAACTCCTGTCCTGAATCTCATATCCTGAAACTCACGCCCTGAATTACATACCCTGAAACTCCTGCCTTGAAACGCATGCCCTGAAACTCATTCCCTGAATCTCCTGTCCTAAAATTCATGCCCTGAATCTCATGCCCTGAATCTCATGCCCTGAAATTCCTGCACTGAAACTCATGCCCTGAATCTCATGCCCTGAATCTCATGCTCTGAAATTCGTGCACTGAATCTCATGCCCTCAAGTTCCTGCACTGAAACTCATGCCCTGAATCTCATGCCCTGAAACTCATGCCCTGAACCTCATGCCCTGAAACTCAAGCCCTGAATCTCATGCCCTGAAACTCATGCCCTAAATCACATACCCTGAAACTCCTGCCCTGAAACTCATGCACTGAATCTCATGCCCTGAACCACATGCCCTAAAACTAATGCCCTGAATCATCTGCCCAGAAACTCATGCCCTGAATTACATGCCCTGAAACACCTGCCCTGAATCTCATGCCCTGAAACTCACGCCCTGAATCACATGCCCTGAAACTCCTGCCCTGAAACTCATGCCCTGAAACTCATGCCCTGAAACTCATGCCCTGAATCTCCTGTCCTGAAACTCATGCCCTGAATCTCATGCCCTGAATCTCATGCCCTGAAACTCATGCCCTGAACCTCATGCCCTGAAACTCAAGCCCTGAATCTCATGCCCTGAAACTCATGCCCTAAATCACATACCCTGAAACTCCTGCCCTGAAACTCATGCACTGAATCTCATGCCCTGAACCACATGCCCTAAAACTAATGCCCTGAATCATCTGCCCAGAAACTCATGCCCTGAATTACATGCCCTGAAACACCTGCCCTGAATCTCATGCCCTGAAACTCACGCCCTGAATCACATGCCCTGAAACTCCTGCCCTGAAACTCATGCCCTGCAACTCATGCCCTGAATCTCCTGTCCTGAAACTCATGCCCTGAATCTCATGCCCTGAATCTCATGCCCTGAAACTCCTGCACTGAAACACCTGCCCTGAATCTCCTGCCCTGAAAATGAAGCCCTGAATCTCATGTTCTAAAACTCGTGCACTGAATCTCATGCCCTCAATTAACTGCACTGAAACTCATGCCCTGAATCTCATGCCCTGAAACTCATGCCCTGAACCTCATGCCCTGAAACTCAAGCACTGAATCTCATGCCCTGAAACTCTTGCCCTAAATCACATACCCTGAAACTCCTGCCCTGAATCTCCTGCTTTGAAACTCATGCCCTGAATCTCATGCCCTGAATCTCACACTCTGAAACTCGTGCACTGAATCTCATGACCTCAAGGTCCTGCACTGAAACTCATGCCCTGAATCTCATGTCCTGAAACTCCTGCCCTGAATCACCTACCGTGAAACTCATGCCCTGAATCTCATGCCCTGAAACTCCTGCACTTAAACTCATGCCATGAATCTCATATCCTGAAACTCACGCCCTGAATCACATGCCCTGAAACTCCTGCCCTGAAACTCATGCCCTGAAACTCATGCCCTGAAACTCATGCCCTGAATCTCCTGCCCTGAATCTCATGCCCTGAAACTCTTGCCCTAAATCACATACCCTGAAACACCTGCCCTGAAACTCATGCACTGAAACTCATGCCCTGAATCACATGCCCTAAAACTCCTGCCCTGAATTAGCTGCCCAGAAACTCATGCCCTGAATTACATGCCCTGAAATACCTGCCCTGAATCTCATGCCCTGAAATTCATTCCCTGAATCTCCTGTCCTAAAACTCATGCCCTGAATCTCATGCCCTGAAATTCCTGCACTGAAACTCATGCCCTGAATCTCATGCCCTGAATCTCATGCTCTGAAATTCGTGCACTGAATCTCATGCCCTCAAGTTCCTGCACTGAAACTCATGCCCTGAATCTCATGCCCTGAAACTCATGCCCTGAACCTCATGCCCTGAAACTCAAGCCCTGAATCTCATGCCCTGAAACTCATGCCCTAAATCACATAGCCTGAAACTCCTGCCCTGAAACTCATGCAGTGAAACTCAAGCCCTGAATTTCATGCCTTGAAACTCCTGTCCTGAATCTCATGCCCTGAAACTCATGCCCTGAATCTCATGCCCTGAAACTCCTGCACTGAAACTCATGCCATGAATCTCATATCCTGAAACTCACGCCCTGAATTACATGCCCTGAAACTCCTGCCTTGAAACGCATGCCCTGAAACTCATTCCCTGAATCTCCTGTCCTAAAACTCATGCCCTGAATCTCATGCCCTGAATCTCATGCCATGAAACTCCTGCACTGAAACACCTGCCCTGAATCTCCTGCTTTGAAACTCATGCCCTGAATCTCATGCCCTGAATCTCACACTCTGAAACTCGTGCACTGAATCTCATGACCTCAAGGTCCTGCACTGAAACTCATGCCCTGAATCTCATGTCCTGAAACTCCTGCACTGAATCACCTACCGTGAAACTCATGCCCTGAATCTCATGCCCTGAAACTCCTGCACTTAAACTCATGCCATGAATCTCATATCCTGAAACTCACGCCCTGAATCACATGCCCTGAAACTCCTGCCCTGAAACTCATGCCCTGAAACTCATGCCCTGAAACTCATGCCCTGAATCTCCTGCCCTGAAACTCATGCCCTGAATCTCATGCTCTGAATCTCATGCCCTGAAACTCCTGCACTGAAACACCTGCCCTGAATCTCCTGCCCTGAAAATGAAGCCATGAATCTCATGCTCTAAAACTCGTGCACTGAATCTCATGCCCTCAATTAACTGCACTGAAACTCATGCCCTGAATCTCATGCCCTGAAACTCATGCCCTGAACCTCATGCCCTGAAACTCAAGCCCTGAATCTCATGCCCTGAAACTCTTGCCCTAAATCACATACCCTGAAACTCCTGCCCTGAAACTCATGCACTGAAACTCATGCCCTGAATCACATGCCCTAAAACTCCTGCCCTGAATCAGCTGCCCAGAAACTCATGCCCTGCAACTCATGCCCTGAATCTCCTGTCCTGAAACTCATGCCCTGAATCTCATGCCCTGAATCTCATGCCCTGAAACTCCTGCACTGAAACACCTGCCCTGAATCTCCTGCCCTGAAAATGAAGCCCTGAATCTCATGTTCTAAAACTCGTGCACTGAATCTCATGCCCTCAATTAACTGCACTGAAACTCATGCCCTGAATCTCATGCCCTGAAACTCATGCCCTGAACCTCATGCCCTGAAACTCAAGCACTGAATCTCATGCCCTGAAACTCTTGCCCTAAATCACATACCCTGAAACTCCTGCCCTGAATCTCCTGCTTTGAAACTCATGCCCTGAATCTCATGCCCTGAATCTCACACTCTGAAACTCGTGCACTGAATCTCATGACCTCAAGGTCCTGCACTGAAACTCATGCCCTGAATCTCATGTCCTGAAACTCCTGCCCTGAATCACCTACCGTGAAACTCATGCCCTGAATCTCATGCCCTGAAACTCCTGCACTTAAACTCATGCCATGAATCTCATATCCTGAAACTCACGCCCTGAATCACATGCCCTGAAACTCCTGCCCTGAAACTCATGCCCTGAAACTCATGCCCTGAAACTCATGCCCTGAATCTCCTGCCCTGAATCTCATGCCCTGAAACTCTTGCCCTAAATCACATACCCTGAAACTCCTGCCCTGAAACTCATGCACTGAAACTCATGCCCTGAATCACATGCCCTAAAACTCCTGCCCTGAATTAGCTGCCCAGAAACTCATGCCCTGAATTACATGCCCTGAAATACCTGCCCTGAATCTCATGCCCTGAAATTCATTCCCTGAATCTCCTGTCCTAAAACTCATGCCCTGAATCTCATGCCCTGAAATTCCTGCACTGAAACTCATGCCCTGAATCTCATGCCCTGAATCTCATGCTCTGAAATTCGTGCACTGAATCTCATGCCCTCAAGTTCCTGCACTGAAACTCATGCCCTGAATCTCATGCCCTGAAACTCATGCCCTGAACCTCATGCCCTGAAACTCAAGCCCTGAATCTCATGCCCTGAAACTCATGCCCTAAATCACATAGCCTGAAACTCCTGCCCTGAAACTCATGCAGTGAAACTCAAGCCCTGAATTTCATGCCTTGAAACTCCTGTCCTGAATCTCATGCCCTGAAACTCATGCCCTGAATCTCATGCCCTGAAACTCCTGCACTGAAACTCATGCCATGAATCTCATATCCTGAAACTCACGCCCTGAATTACATGCCCTGAAACTCCTGCCTTGAAACGCATGCCCTGAAACTCATTCCCTGAATCTCCTGTCCTAAAACTCATGCCCTGAATCTCATGCCCTGAATCTCATGCCATGAAACTCCTGCACTGAAACACCTGCCCTGAATCTCCTGCTTTGAAACTCATGCCCTGAATCTCATGCCCTGAATCTCACACTCTGAAACTCGTGCACTGAATCTCATGACCTCAAGGTCCTGCACTGAAACTCATGCCCTGAATCTCATGTCCTGAAACTCCTGCACTGAATCACCTACCGTGAAACTCATGCCCTGAATCTCATGCCCTGAAACTCCTGCACTTAAACTCATGCCATGAATCTCATATCCTGAAACTCACGCCCTGAATCACATGCCCTGAAACTCCTGCCCTGAAACTCATGCCCTGAAACTCATGCCCTGAAACTCATGCCCTGAATCTCCTGCCCTGAAACTCATGCCCTGAATCTCATGCTCTGAATCTCATGCCCTGAAACTCCTGCACTGAAACACCTGCCCTGAATCTCCTGCCCTGAAAATGAAGCCATGAATCTCATGCTCTAAAACTCGTGCACTGAATCTCATGCCCTCAATTAACTGCACTGAAACTCATGCCCTGAATCTCATGCCCTGAAACTCATGCCCTGAACCTCATGCCCTGAAACTCAAGCCCTGAATCTCATGCCCTGAAACTCTTGCCCTAAATCTCATGCCCTGAAACTCCTGCACTGAAACTCATGCCCTGAAACTCATGCCCTGAATCACATGCCCTAAAACTCCTGCCCTGAATCAGCTGCCCAGAAACTCATGCCGTGAATTACATGCCCTGAAATATCTGCCCTGAATCTCAAGCACTGAAACTCACGCCCTGAATTACATGCCCTGAAACTCCTGCCCTCAAACTCATGCACTGAAACTCATGCCCTGAATCTCATGCCTTGAAACTCCTGCCCTCAAACTTATGCACTGAAACTCATGCCCTGAATCTCCTGCACTGAAACTCATGCCATGAATCTCATATCCTGAAACTCATGCCCTGAATCTCATGCCCAGAAACTCCTGCACTGAAACACCTGCCCTGAATCTCCTGCCCTGAAAATCATGCCCTGAAACTCAAGCCCTGAATCTCCTGCCCTGAAACTCATGCACTGAAACTCATGCCCTGAAACTCCTGCCCTCAAACTCATGCAGTGAAACTCAAGCCCTGAATTTCATGCCTTGAAACTCCTGTCCTGAATCTCATATCCTGAAACTCACGCCCTGAGTTACATACCCTGAAACTCCTGCCTTGAAACGCATGCCCTGAAACTCATTCCCTGAATCTCCTGTCCTAAAATTCATGCCCTGAATCTCATGCCCTGAATCACATGCCCTGAAATTCCTGCACTGAAACTCATGCCCTGAATCTCATGCCCTGAATCTCATGCTCTGAAATTCGTGCACTGAATTACATGCCCTGAAACTCCTGCCCTCAAACTCATGCACTGAAACTCATGCCCTGAATCTCATGCCTTGAAACTCCTGCCCTCAAACTTATGCACTGAAACTCATGCCCTGAATCTCCTGCACTGAAACTCATGCCATGAATCTCATATCCTGAAACTCATGCCCTGAATCTCATGCCCTGAATCTCATGCCCAGAAACTCCTGCACTGAAACACCTGCCCTGAATCTCCTGCCCTGAAAATCATGCCCTGAAACTCAAGCCCTGAATCTCATGCACTGAAACTCATGCCCTAAATCTCATACCCTGAATCTCCTGCCCTCAAACTCATGCACTGAAACTCATGCCCTGAATCACATGCCCTAAAACTCCTGCCCTGAATCATCTGCCCAGAAACTCATGGCCTGAATTACATGCCCTGAAATTCCTGCCCTGAATCTCATGCCCTGAAACTCATGCCCAGAATCTCATGCCCTGAAACTCCTGCCCTCAAGCTCATGCAGTGAAACTCAAGCCCTGAATTTCATGCCTTGAAACTCCTGTCCTGAATCTCATGCCCTGAAACTCATGCCTGAATCACATGCCCTGAAACTCCTGCACTGAAACTCATGCCATGAATCTCATATCCTGAAACTCACGCCCTGAATTTCATACCCTGAAACTCCTGCCTTGAAACGCATGCCCTGAAACTCATTCCCTGAATCTCCTGTCCTAAAACTCATGCCCTGAATCTCATGCCCTGAATCTCATGCCCTGAAATTCCTGCACTGAAACACCTGCCCTGAATCTCCTACCCTGAAACTCATGCCCAGAATCTCATGCCCTGAATCCCATGCTCTGAAACTCGTGCACTGAATCTCATGCCCTCAAGTTCCTGCACTGAAACTCATGCCCTGAATCTCATGCCCTGAAACTCATGCCCTGAACCTCATGCCCTGAAACTCAAGCCCTGAATTTCATGCCCTGAAACTCATGCCCTAAATCACATACCCTGAAACTCCTGCCCTGAAACTCATGCACTGAATCTCATGCCCTGATCCACATGCCCTAAAACTAATGCCCTGAATCATCTGCCCAGAAACTCATGCCCTGAATTACATGCCCTGAAATACCTGCCCTAAATCTCCTGCCCTGAAACTCATGCCCTGAATCTCATGCCCTGAAACTCCTGCCCTCAAACTCATGCACTGAAACTCATGCCCTGAATCTCATGCCTTGAAACTCCTGCCCTCAAATTCATGCACTGAAACTCATGCCCTGAATCTCATGCCCTGAAACACCTGCACTGAATCTCATGCCCAAAACTCATGCCCTGAATCTCATGCCCTGAATCTCGTGCCCTGAAACTCCTGCACTGAAACACCTGCCCTGAATCTCCTGCCCTGAAAATGAAGCCCTGAATCTCATGCTCTAAAGCTCGTGCACTGAATCTCATGCCCTGAAACTCATGCCCTGAAACTCATGCCCTGAAACTCCTGTCCTGAAACTCATGCCCTGAATCTCATGCCCTGAATCTCATGCCCTGAAACTCAAGCCCTGAATCTCATGCCCTGAAACTCATGCCCTAATTCACATACCCTGAAACTCCTGCCCTGAAACTCATGCACTCAAACTTATGCCCTGAATCACATGCCCTAAAACTCCTGCCCTGAAACTCATGCCCTGAATCTCATGCCCTGAAACTCATGCTCTAAATCACATACCCTGAAACTACTGCCCTGAAACTCATGCACTGAAACTCATGCCCTGAATCACATGCACTAAAATTCCTGCCCTGAATCATCTGCCCAGAAACTCATGCCCTGAATTACATGCCCTGAAATACCTGCCCTGAATCTCATGCCCTGAAACTCATGCCCTGAATCTCATGCCCTGAATCTCATGCTCTGAAACTCGTGCACTGAATCTCATGCCCTCAAGTTCCTGCACTGAAACTCATGCCCTGAATCTCATGCCCTGAAACTCATGCCCTGAACCTCATGCCCTGAAACTCAAGCCCTGAATCTCATGCCCTGAAACTCATGCTCTAAATCACATACCCTGAAACTCCTGCCCTGAAACTCATGCACTGAAACTCATGCCCAGAATCACATGCCCTAAAACTCATGCCCTGAATCATCTGCCCAGAAACTCATGCCCTGAATAACATGCCCTGAAATACCTGCCCTGAATCTCATGCCCTGAAACTCATGCCCTGAATCTCATGCCCTGAAACTCCTGCCCTCAAACTCATGCACTGAAACTCATGCCCTGAATCTCATGCCTTGAAACTCCTGCCCTCAAACTCATGCACTGAAACTCATGCCCTGAATCTCATGCCCTGAAACACCTGCACTGAAACTCATGCCATGAATCTCATATCCTGAAACTCACGCCTTGAATCACATGCCCTGAAACTCCTGCCCTGAAACTCATGCCCTGAAACTCATGCTCTGAAACTCATGCTCTGAATTTCATGCCCTGAATCTCGTGCCCTGAAACTCCTGCACTGAAACACCTGCCCTGAATCTCATGCCCTGAAACTCATGCCCTGAAACTCATGCCCCGAATCTCGTGCCCTGGTACTCCTGCACTGAAACTCATGCCATGAATCTCATATCCTGAAACTCACGCCCTGAATTACATGCCCTGAAACTCCTGCCCTGAAACTCATGCCCTGAAACTCATGCCCTGAAACTCATGCCCTGAATCTCCTGTCCTAAAAATCTTGCCCTGAATCTCATGCCCTGAAACTCATGCCCTGAATCTCATGCCCTGAAACTCCTGCGCTCAAACTCATGCACTGAAACTCATGCCCTGAATCTCATGCCTTGAAACTCCTGCCCTCAAACTCATGCACTGAAACTCATGCCCTGAATCTCATGCCCCGAAACACTTGCACTGAAACTCATGCCATGAATCTCATATCCTGAAACTCACGCCTTGAATCACATGCCCTGAAACTCCTGCCCTGAAACTCATGCCCTGAAACTCATGCACTGAAACTCATGCCCTGAATCTCATGCCCTGAAACTCGTGCCCTGAAACTCCTGCACTGAAACACCTGCCCTGAATCTCCTGCCCTGAAAATGAAGCCCTGAATCTCATGCTCTAAAACTCTTGCACTGAATCTCATGCCCTCAAGTTCCTGCACTGAAACTCATGCCCTGAATCTCATGCCCTGAAACTCATGCCCTGAACCTCATGCCCTGAAACTCAAGCCCTGAATCTCATGCCCTGAATCTCTTGCCCTAAATCACATACCCTGAAACTCCTGCCCTGAAACTCATGCACTGAAACTCATGCCCTGAATCACATGCCCTAAAACTCCTGCCCTGAATCAGCTGCCCAGAAACTCATGCCCTGAATTACATGCCCTGAAATACCTGCCCTGAATCTCATGCCCTGAAACTCATGCCCTGAAACTCCTGCCCTGAAACTCATGCCCTGAAACTCATGCTCTGAAACTCATGCTCTGAATTTCATGCCCTGAATCTCGTGCCCTGAAACTCCTGCACTGAAACACCTGCCCTGAATCTCATGCCCTGAAACTCATGCCCTGAAACTCATGCCCCGAATCTCGTGCCCTGGTACTCCTGCACTGAAACTCATGCCATGAATCTCATATCCTGAAACTCACGCCCTGAATTACATGCCCTGAAACTCCTGCCCTGAAACTCATGCCCTGAAACTCATGCCCTGAAACTCATGCCCTGAATCTCCTGTCCTAAAAATCTTGCCCTGAATCTCATGCCCTGAAACTCATGCCCTGAATCTCATGCCCTGAAACTCCTGCGCTCAAACTCATGCACTGAAACTCATGCCCTGAATCTCATGCCTTGAAACTCCTGCCCTCAAACTCATGCACTGAAACTCATGCCCTGAATCTCATGCCCCGAAACACTTGCACTGAAACTCATGCCATGAATCTCATATCCTGAAACTCACGCCTTGAATCACATGCCCTGAAACTCCTGCCCTGAAACTCATGCCCTGAAACTCATGCACTGAAACTCATGCCCTGAATCTCATGCCCTGAAACTCGTGCCCTGAAACTCCTGCACTGAAACACCTGCCCTGAATCTCCTGCCCTGAAAATGAAGCCCTGAATCTCATGCTCTAAAACTCTTGCACTGAATCTCATGCCCTCAAGTTCCTGCACTGAAACTCATGCCCTGAATCTCATGCCCTGAAACTCATGCCCTGAACCTCATGCCCTGAAACTCAAGCCCTGAATCTCATGCCCTGAATCTCTTGCCCTAAATCACATACCCTGAAACTCCTGCCCTGAAACTCATGCACTGAAACTCATGCCCTGAATCACATGCCCTAAAACTCCTGCCCTGAATCAGCTGCCCAGAAACTCATGCCCTGAATTACATGCCCTGAAATACCTGCCCTGAATCTCATGCCCTGAAACTCATGCCCTGAAACTCCTGCCCTGAAACTCATGCCCTGAAACTCATGCCCTGAAACTCATGCCCTGAAACTCCTGTCCTGAAACTCATGCCCTGAATCTCATGCCCTGAATCTCATGCCCTGAAACTCAAGCCCTGAATCTCATGCCCTGAAACTCATGCCCTAATTCACATACCCTGAAACTCCTGCCCTGAAACTCATGCACTCAAACTCATGCCCTATATCACATGCCCTAAAACTCCTGCCCTGAAACTCATGCCCTGAATCTCATGCCCTGAAACTCATGCTCTAAATCACATACCCTGAAACTACTGCCCTGAAACTCATGCACTGAAACTCATGCCCTGAATCACATGCACTAAAATTCCTGCCCTGAATCATCTGCCCAGAAACTCATGCCCTGAATTACATGCCCTGAAATACCTGCCCTGAATCTCATGCCCTGAAACTCATGCCCTGAATCTCATGCCCTGAATCTCATGCTCTAAAACTCGTGCACTGAATCTCATGCCCTCAAGTTCCTGCACTGAAACTCATGCCCTGAATCTCATGCCCTGAAACTCATGCCCTGAACCTCATGCCCTGAAACTCAAGCCCTGAATCTCATGCCCTGAAACTCATGCTCTAAATCACATACCCTGAAACTCCTGCCCTGAAACTCATGCACTGAAACTCATGCCCTGAATCACATGCCCTAAAACTCATGCCCTGAATCATCTGCCCAGAAACTCATGCCCTGAATTACATGCCCTGAAATACCTGCCCTGAATCTCATGCCCTGAAACTCATGCCCTGAATCTCATGCCCTGAAACTCCTGCCCTCAAACTCATGCACTGAAACTCATGCCCTGAATCTCATGCCTTGAAACTCCTGCCCTCAAACTCATGCACTGAAACTCATGCCCTGAATCACATGCCCTAAAACTCCTGCCCTGAATCATCTGCCCAGAAACTCATGCCCTGAATTACATGCCCTGAAATACCTGCCCTGAATCTCATGCCCTGAAACTCATGCCCTGAATCTCTTGCCCTGAAACTCCTGCACTGAAACTCATGCACTGAAACTAATGCCCTGAATCACATGCCCTAAAACTCCTGCCCTGAATCATCTGCCCAGAAAATCATGCCCTGAATTACATGCCCTGAAACTCCTGCCCTGAAACTCCTGCACTGAAACACCTGCCCTGAATCTCCTGCCCTGAAACTCATGCCCTGAATCTCATGACCTGAATCTCATGCTTTGAAACTCGTGCACTGAATCTCATGACCTCAAGTTCCTGCACTGAAACTCATGCCCTGAATCTCATGCCCTGAATCTCATGCCCTGAACCTCATGCCCTGAAACTCCTGCCCTCAAACTCATGCACTGAAACTCATGCCCTGAATTTCATGCCTTGAAACTCCTGCCCTCAACTTATGCACTGAAACTCATGCCCTGAATCTCCTGCACTGAAACTCATGCCATGAATCTCATATCCTGAAACTCATCCCCTGAATCTCATGCCCTGAATCTCATGCCCAGAAACTCCTGCACTGAAACACCTGCCCTGAATCTCCTGCCCTGAAAATCATGCCCTGAAACTCAAGCCCTGAATCTCCTGTCCTGAAACTCACGCACTGAAACTCATGCCCTGAAACTCCTGCCCTCAAACTCATGCAGTGAAACTCAAGCCCTGAATTTCATGCCTTGAAACTCCTGTCCTGAATCTCATGCCCTGAAACTCATGCCCTGAATATCATGCCCTGAAACTCCTGCACTGAAACTCATGCCATGAATCTCATATCCTGAAACTCACGCCCTGAATTACATGCCCTGAAACTCCTGCCCTGAAACTCATGCCCTGAAACTCATGCCCTGAAACTCATGCCCTGAATCTCCTGTCCTAAAAATCTTGCCCTGAATCTCATGCCCTGAAACTCATGCCCTGAATCTCATGCCCTGAAACTCCTGCGCTCAAACTCATGCACTGAAACTCATGCCCTGAATCTCATGCCTTGAAACTCCTGCCCTCAAACTCATGCACTGAAACTCATGCCCTGAATCTCATGCCCCGAAACACTTGCACTGAAACTCATGCCATGAATCTCATATCCTGAAACTCACGCCTTGAATCACATGCCCTGAAACTCCTGCCCTGAAACTCATGCCCTGAAACTCATGCACTGAAACTCATGCCCTGAATCTCATGCCCTGAAACTCGTGCCCTGAAACTCCTGCACTGAAACACCTGCCCTGAATCTCCTGCCCTGAAAATGAAGCCCTGAATCTCATGCTCTAAAACTCTTGCACTGAATCTCATGCCCTCAAGTTCCTGCACTGAAACTCATGCCCTGAATCTCATGCCCTGAAACTCATGCCCTGAACCTCATGCCCTGAAACTCAAGCCCTGAATCTCATGCCCTGAATCTCTTGCCCTAAATCACATACCCTGAAACTCCTGCCCTGAAACTCATGCACTGAAACTCATGCCCTGAATCACATGCCCTAAAACTCCTGCCCTGAAACTCATGCCCTGAAACTCATGCCCTGAAACTCCTGTCCTGAAACTCATGCCCTGAATCTCATGCCCTGAATCTCATGCCCTGAAACTCAAGCCCTGAATCTCATGCCCTGAAACTCATGCCCTAATTCACATACCCTGAAACTCCTGCCCTGAAACTCATGCACTCTAACTCATGCCCTATATCACATGCCCTAAAACTCCTGCCCTGAAACTCATGCCCTGAATCTCATGCCCTGAAACTCATGCTCTAAATCACATACCCTGAAACTACTGCCCTGAAACTCATGCACTGAAACTCATGCCCTGAATCACATGCACTAAAATTCCTGCCCTGAATCATCTGCCCAGAAACTCATGCCCTGAATCACATGCCCTAAAACTCCTGCCCTGAAACTCATGCCCTGAATCTCATGCCCTGAAACTCATGCTCTAAATCACATACCCTGAAACTACTGCCCTGAAACTCATGCACTGAAACTCATGCCCTGAATCACATGCACTAAAATTCCTGCCCTGAATCATCTGCCCAGAAACTCATGCCCTGAATTACATGCCCTGAAATACCTGCCCTGAATCTCATGCCCTGAAACTCATGCCCTGAATCTCATGCCCTGAATCTCATGCTCTGAAACTCGTGCACTGAATCTCATGCCCTCAAGTTCCTGCACTGAAACTCATGCCCTGAATCTCATGCCCTGAAACTCATGCCCTGAACCTCATGCCCTGAAACTCAAGCCCTGAATCTCATGCCCTGAAACTCATGCTCTAAATCACATACCCTGAAACTCCTGCCCTGAAACTCATGCACTGAAACTCATGCCCTGAATCACATGCCCTAAAACTCATGCCCTGAATCATCTGCCCAGAAACTCATGCCCTGAATAACATGCCCTGAAATACCTGCCCTGAATCTCATGCCCTGAAACTCATGCCCTGAATCTCATGCCCTGAAACTCCTGCCCTCAAACTCATGCACTGAAACTCATGCCCTGAATCTCATGCCTTGAAACTCCTGCCCTCAAACTCATGCACTGAAATTCATGCCCTGAATCTCATGCCCTGAAACACCTGCACTGAAACTCATGCCATGAATCTCATATCCTGAAACTCACGCCTTGAATCACATGCCCTGAAACTCCTGCCCTGAAACTCATGCCCTGAAACTCATGCTCTGAAACTCATGCTCTGAATTTCATGCCCTGAATCTCGTGCCCTGAAACTCCTGCACTGAAACACCTGCCCTGAATCTCATGCCCTGAAACTCATGCCCTGAAACTCATGCCCCGAATCTCGTGCCCTGGTACTCCTGCACTGAAACTCATGCCATGAATCTCATATCCTGAAACTCACGCCCTGAATTACATGCCCTGAAACTCCTGCCCTGAAACTCATGCCCTGAAACTCATGCCCTGAAACTCATGCCCTGAATCTCCTGTCCTAAAAATCTTGCCCTGAATCTCATGCCCTGAAACTCATGCCCTGAATCTCATGCCCTGAAACTCCTGCGCTCAAACTCATGCACTGAAACTCATGCCCTGAATCTCATGCCTTGAAACTCCTGCCCTCAAACTCATGCACTGAAACTCATGCCCTGAATCTCATGCCCCGAAACAATTGCACTGAAACTCATGCCATGAATCTCATATCCTGAAACTCACGCCTTGAATCACATGCCCTGAAACTCCTGCCCTGAAACTCATGCCCTGAAACTCATGCACTGAAACTCATGCCCTGAATCTCATGCCCTGAAACTCGTGCCCTGAAACTCCTGCACTGAAACACCTGCCCTGAATCTCCTGCCCTGAAAATGAAGCCCTGAATCTCATGCTCTAAAACTCTTGCACTGAATCTCATGCCCTCAAGTTCCTGCACTGAAACTCATGCCCTGAATCTCATGCCCTGAAACTCATGCCCTGAACCTCATGCCCTGAAACTCAAGCCCTGAATCTCATGCCCTGAATCTCTTGCCCTAAATCACATACCCTGAAACTCCTGCCCTGAAACTCATGCACTGAAACTCATGCCCTGAATCACATGCCCTAAAACTCCTGCCCTGAATCAGCTGCCCAGAAACTCATGCCCTGAATTACATGCCCTGAAATACCTGCCCTGAATCTCATGCCCTGAAACTCATCCCCTGAAACTCCTGCCCTGAAACTCATGCCCTGAAACTCATGCCCTGAAACTCATGCCCTGAAACTCCTGTCCTGAAACTCATGCCCTGAATCTCATGCCCTGAATCTCATGCCCTGAAACTCAAGCCCTGAATCTCATGCCCTGAAACTCATGCCCTAATTCACATACCCTGAAACTCCTGCCCTGAAACTCATGCACTCAAACTCATGCCCTATATCACATGCCCTAAAACTCCTGCCCTGAAACTCATGCCCTGAATCTCATGCCCTGAAACTCATGCTCTAAATCACATACCCTGAAACTACTGCCCTGAAACTCATGCACTGAAACTCATGCCCTGAATCACATGCACTAAAATTCCTGCCCTGAATCATCTGCCCAGAAACTCATGCCCTGAATTACATGCCCTGAAATACCTGCCCTGAATCTCATGCCCTGAAACTCATGCCCTGAATCTCATGCCCTGAATCTCATGCTCTAAAACTCGTGCACTGAATCTCATGCCCTCAAGTTCCTGCACTGAAACTCATGCCCTGAATCTCATGCCCTGAAACTCATGCCCTGAACCTCATGCCCTGAAACTCAAGCCCTGAATCTCATGCCCTGAAACTCATGCTCTAAATCACATACCCTGAAACTCCTGCCCTGAAACTCATGCACTGAAACTCATGCCCTGAATCACATGCCCTAAAACTCATGCCCTGAATCATCTGCCCAGAAACTCATGCCCTGAATTACATGCCCTGAAATACCTGCCCTGAATCTCATGCCCTGAAACTCATGCCCTGAATCTCATGCCCTGAAACTCCTGCCCTCAAACTCATGCACTGAAACTCATGCCCTGAATCTCATGCCTTGAAACTCCTGCCCTCAAACTCATGCACTGAAACTCATGCCCTGAATCACATGCCCTAAAACTCCTGCCCTGAATCATCTGCCCAGAAACTCATGCCCTGAATTACATGCCCTGAAATACCTGCCCTGAATCTCATGCCCTGAAACTCATGCCCTGAATCTCTTGCCCTGAAACTCCTGCACTGAAACTCATGCACTGAAACTAATGCCCTGAATCACATGCCCTAAAACTCCTGCCCTGAATCATCTGCCCAGAAAATCATGCCCTGAATTACATGCCCTGAAACTCCTGCCCTGAAACTCCTGCACTGAAACACCTGCCCTGAATCTCCTGCCCTGAAACTCATGCCCTGAATCTCATGACCTGAATCTCATGCTTTGAAACTCGTGCACTGAATCTCATGACCTCAAGTTCCTGCACTGAAACTCATGCCCTGAATCTCATGCCCTGAAACTCATGCCCTGAACCTCATGCCCTGAAACTCCTGCCCTCAAACTCATGCACTGAAACTCATGCCCTGAATTTCATGCCTTGAAACTCCTGCCCTCAACTTATGCACTGAAACTCATGCCCTGAATCTCCTGCACTGAAACTCATGCCATGAATCTCATATCCTGAAACTCATCCCCTGAATCTCATGCCCTGAATCTCATGCCCAGAAACTCCTGCACTGAAACACCTGCCCTGAATCTCCTGCCCTGAAAATCATGCCCTGAAACTCAAGCCCTGAATCTCCTGTCCTGAAACTCACGCACTGAAACTCATGCCCTGAAACTCCTGCCCTCAAACTCATGCAGTGAAACTCAAGCCCTGAATTTCATGCCTTGAAACTCCTGTCCTGAATCTCATGCCCTGAAACTCATGCCCTGAATATCATGCCCTGAAACTCCTGCACTGAAACTCATGCCATGAATCTCATATCCTGAAACTCACGCCCTGAATTACATGCCCTGAAACTCCTGCCCTGAAACTCATGCCCTGAAACTCATGCCCTGAAACTCATGCCCTGAATCTCCTGTCCTAAAAATCTTGCCCTGAATCTCATGCCCTGAAACCCATGCCCTGAATCTCATGCCCTGAAACTCCTGCGCTCAAACTCATGCACTGAAACTCATGCCCTGAATCTCATGCCTTGAAACTCCTGCCCTCAAACTCATGCACTGTAACTCATGCCCTGAATCTCATGCCCCGAAACACTTGCACTGAAACTCATGCCATGAATCTCATATCCTGAAACTCACGCCTTGAATCACATGCCCTGAAACTCCTGCCCTGAAACTCATGCCCTGAAACTCATGCACTGAAACTCATGCCCTGAATCTCATGCCCTGAAACTCGTGCCCTGAAACTCCTGCACTGAAACACCTGCCCTGAATCTTCTGCCCTGAAAATGAAGCCCTGAATCTCATGCTCTAAAACTCTTGCACTGAATCTCATGCCCTCAAGTTCCTGCACTGAAACTCATGCCCTGAATCTCATGCCCTGAAACTCATGCCCTGAACCTCATGCCCTGAAACTCAAGCCCTGAATCTCATGCCCTGAATCTCTTGCCCTAAATCACATACCCTGAAACTCCTGCCCTGAAACTCATGCACTGAAACTCATGCCCTGAATCACATGCCCTAAAACTCCTGCCCTGAATCAGCTGCCCAGAAACTCATGCCCTGAATTACATGCCCTGAAATACCTGCCCTGAATCTCATGCCCTGAAACTCATGCCCTGAAACTCCTGCCCTGAAACTCATGCCCTGAAACTCATGCCCTGAAACTCATGCCCTGAAACTCCTGTCCTGAAACTCATGCCCTGAATCTCATGCCCTGAATCTCATGCCCTGAAACTCAAGCCCTGAATCTCATGCCCTGAAACTCATGCCCTAATTCACATACCCTGAAACTCCTGCCCTGAAACTCATGCACTCTAACTCATGCCCTATATCACATGCCCTAAAACTCCTGCCCTGAAACTCAAGCCCTGAATCTCATGCCCTGAAACTCATGCCCTAATTCACATACCCTGAAACTCCTGCCCTGAAACTCATGCACTCTAACTCATGCCCTATATCACATGCCCTAAAACTCCTGCCCTGAAACTCATGCCCTGAATCTCATGCCCTGAATCTCATGCTCTAAAACTCGTGCACTGAATCTCATGCCCTCAAGTTCCTGCACTGAAACTCATGCCCTGAATCTCATGCCCTGAAACACATGCCCTGAACCTCATGCCCTGAAACTCAAGCCCTGAATCTCATGCCCTGAAACTCATGCTCTAAATCACATACCCTGAAACTCCTGCCCTGAAACTCATGCACTGAAACTCATGCCCTGAACCACATGCCCTAAAACTCATGCCCTGAATCATCTGCCCAGAAACTCATGCCCTGAATTACATGCCCTGAAATACCTGCCCTGAATCTCATGCCCTGAAACTCATGCCCTGAATCTCATGCCTGAAACTCCTGCCCTCAAACTCATGCACTGAAACTCATGCCCTGAATCTCATGCCTTGAAACTCCTGCCCTCAAACTCATGCACTGAAACTCATGCCCTGAATCACATGCCCTAAAACTCCTGCCCTGAATCATCTGCCCAGAAACTCATGCCCTGAATTACATGCCCTGAAATACCTGCCCTGAATCTCATGCCCTGAAACTCATGCCCTGAATCTCTTGCCCTGAAACTCCTGCACTGAAACTCATGCACTGAAACTAATGCCCTGAATCACATGCCCTAAAACTCCTGCCCTGAATCATCTGCCCAGAAAATCATGCCCTGAATTACATGCCCTGAAACTCCTGCCCTGAAACTCCTGCACTGAAACTCATGCCATGAATCTCATATCCTGAAACTCACGCCCTGAATTACATGCCCTGAAACTCCTGCCCTGAAACTCATGCCCTGAAATTCATGCCCTGAATCTCATGCCCTGAAACTCCTGCACTGAAACACCTGCCCTGAATCTCCTGCCCTGAAACTCATGCCCTGAATCTCATGACCTGAATCTCATGCTTTGAAACTCGTGCACTGAATCTCATGACCTCAAGTTCCTGCACTGAAACTCATGCCCTGAATCTCATGCCCTGAAACTCATGCCCTGAACTTCATGCCCTGAAACTCCTGCCCTCAAACTCATGCACTGAAACTCATGCCCTGAATCTCATGCCTTGAAACTCCTGCCCTCAACTTATGCACTGAAACTCATGCCCTGAATCTCCTGCACTGAAACTCATGCCATGAATCTCATATCCTGAAACTCATCCCCTGAATCTCATGCCCTGAATCTCATGCCCAGAAACTCCTGCACTGAAACACCTGCCCTGAATCTCCTGCCCTGAAAATCATGCCCTGAAACTCAAGCCCTGAATCTCCTGTCCTGAAACTCACGCACTGAAACTCATGCCCTGAAACTCCTGCCCTCAAACTCATGCAGTGAAACTCAAGCCCTGAATTTCATGCCTTGAAACTCCTGTCCTGAATCTCATGCCCTGAAACTCATGCCCTGAATATCATGCCCTGAAACTCCTGCACTGAAACTCATGCCATGAATCTCATATCCTGAAACTCACGCCCTGAATTACATACCCTGAAACTCCTGCCTTGAAACGCTTGCCCTGAAACTCATTCCCTGAATCTCCTTTCCTAAAACTCATGCCCTGAATCTCATGCCCTGAATCTCATGCCCTGAAATTCCTGCACTGAAACTCATGCCCTGAATCTCATGCCCTGAATCTCATGCTCTGAAATTCGTGCACTGAATCTCATGCCCTCAAGTTCCTGCACTGAAACTCATGCCCTGAATCTCATGCCCTGAAACTCATGCCCTGAACCTCATGCCCTGAAACTCAAGCCCTGAATCTCATGCCCTGAAACTCATGCCCTAAATCACATACCCTGAAACTCCTGCCCTGAAACTCATGCACTGAATCTCATGCCCTGAACCACATGCCCTAAAACTAATGCCCTGAATCATCTGCCCAGAAACTCATGCCCTGAATTACATGCCCTGAAACACCTGCCCTGAATCTCATGCCCTGAAACTCACGCCCTGAATCACATGCCCTGAAACTCCTGCCCTGAAACTCATGCCCTGAAACTCATGCCTGAAACTCATGCCCTGAATCTCCTGTCCTGAAACTGATGCCCTGAATCTCATGCCCTGAATCTTATGCCCTGAAACTCCTGCACTGAAACACCTGCCCTGAATCTCCTGCCCTGAAAATGAAGCCCTGAATCTCATGCTCTAAAACTCGTGCACTGAATCTCATGCCCTCAATTAACTGCACTGAAACTCATGCCCTGAATCTCATGCCCTGAAACTCATGCCCTGAACCTCATGCCCTGAAACTCAAGTCCTGAATCTCATGCCCTGAAACTCTTGCCCTAAATCACATACCCTGAAACTCCTGCCCTGAAACTCATGCACTGAAACTCATGCCCTGAATCACATGCCCTAAAACTCCTGCCCTGAATCATCTGCCCAGAAACTCATGCCCTGAATTACATGCCATGAAATACCTGCCCTGAATCTCATGCCCTGAAATTCATGCCCTGAATCTCATGCCCTGAAACTCCTGCACTGAAACTCATGCCCTGAAACTCATGCCCTGAATCACATGCCCTAAAATTCCTGCCCTGAATCAGATGCCCAGAAACTCATGCCCTGAATTACATGCCCTGAAATATCTGCCCTGAATCTCATGCACTGAAACTCACGCCCTGAATTACATGCCCTGAAACTCCTGCCCTCAAACTCTTGCACTGAAACTCATGCCCTGAATCTCATGCCTTGAAACTCCTGCCCTCAAACTTATGCACTGAAACTCATGCCCTGAATCTCCTGCACTGAAACTCATGCCATGAATCTCATATCCTGAAACTCATGCCCTGAATCTCATGCCCTGAATCTCATGCCCTGAAATTCCTGCACTGAAACTCATGCCCTGAATCTCATGCCCTGAATCTCATGCTCTGAAATTCGTGCACTGAATCTCATGCCCTCAAGTTCCTGCACTGAAACTCATGCCCTGAATCTCATGCCCTGAAACTCATGCCCTGAACCTCATGCCCTGAAACTCAAGCCCTGAATCTCATGCCCTGAAACTCATGCCCTAAATCACATACCCTGAAACTCCTGCCCTGAAACTCATGCACTGAATCTCATGCCCTGAACCACATGCCCTAAAACTAATGCCCTGAATCATCTGCCCAGAAACTCATGCCCTGAATTACATGCCCTGAAAACACCTGCCCTGAATCTCATGCCCTGAAACTCACGCCCTGAATCACATGCCCTGAAACTCCTGCCCTGAAACTCATGCCCTGAAACTCATGCCCTGAAACTCATGCCCTGAATCTCCTGTCCTGAAACTGATGCCCTGAATCTCATGCCCTGAATCTCATGCCCTGAAACTCCTGCACTGAAACACCTGCCCTGAATCTCCTGCCCTGAAAATGAAGCCCTGAATCTCATGCTCTAAAACTCGTGCACTGAATCTCATGCCCTCAATTAACTGCACTGAAACTCATGCCCTGAATCTCATGCCCTGAAACTCATGCCCTCAACCTCATGCCCTGAAACTCAAGCCCTGAATCTCATGCCCTGAAACTCTTGCCCTAAATCACATACCCTGAAACTCCTGCCCTGAAACTCATGCACTGAAACTCATGCCCTGAATCACATGCCCTAAAACTCCTGCCCTGAATCATCTGCCCAGAAACTCATGCCCTGAATTACATGCCCTGAAATACCTGCCCTGAATCTCATGCCCTGAAATTCATGCCCTGAATCTCATGCCCTGAAACTCCTGCACTGAAACTCATGCCCTGAAACTCATGCCCTGAATCACATGCCCTAAAATTCCTGCCCTGAATCAGTTGCCCAGAAACTCATGCCCTGAATTACATGCCCTGAAATATCTGCCCTGAATCTCATGCACTGAAACTCACGCCCTGAATTACATGCCCTGAAACTCCTGCCCTCAAACTCATGCACTGAAACTCATGCCCTGAATCTCATGCCTTGAAACTCCTGCCCTCAAACTTATGCACTGAAACTCATGCCCTGAATCTCCTGCACTGAAACTCATGCCATGAATCTCATATCCTGAAACTCATGCCCTGAATCTCATGCCCTGAATCTCATGCCCAGAAACTCCTGCACTGAAACACCTGCCCTGAATCTCCTGCCCTGAAAATCATGCCCTGAAACTCAAGCCCTGAATCTCATGCACTGAAACTCATGCCCTAAATCTCATACCCTGAATCTCCTGCCCTCAAACTCATGCACTGAAACTCATGCCCTGAATCACATGCCCTAAAACTCCTGCCCTGAATCATCTGCCCAGAAACTCATGGCCTGAATTACATGCCCTGAAATTCCTGCCCTGAATCTCATGCCCTGAAACTCATGCCCTGAATCTCATGCCCTGAAACTCCTGCCCTCAAGCTCATGCAGTGAAACTCAAGCCCTGAATTTCATGCCCTGAAACTCATTCCCTGAATCTCCTGTCCTAAAACTCATGCCCTGAATCTCATGCCCTGAATCTCATGCCCTGAAATTCCTGCACTGAAACACCTGCCCTGAATCTCCTGCCCTGAAACTCATGCCCAGAATCTCATGCCCTGAATCTCATGCTCTGAAACTCGTGCACTGAATCTCATGCCCTCAAGTTCCTGCACTGAAACTCATGCCCTGAATCTCATGCCCTGAAACTCATGCCCTGAACCTCATGCCCTGAAACTCAAGCCCTGAATCTCATGCCCTGAAACTCATGCCCTAAATCACATACCCTGAAACTCCTGCCCTGAAACTCATGCACTGAATTTCATGCCCTGATCCACATGCCCTAAAACTAATGCCCTGAATCATCTGCCCAGAAACTCATGCCCTGAATTACATGCCCTGAAATACCTGCCCTGAATCTCATGCCCTGAAACTCATGCCCTGAATCTCATGCCCTGAAACTCCTGCCCTCAAACTCATGCACTGAAACTCATGCCCTGAATCTCATGCCTTGAAACTCCTGCCCTCAAATTCATGCACTGATACTCATGCCCTGAATCTCATGCCCTGAAACACCTGCACTGAATCTCATGCCCTGAAACTCATGCCCTGAATCTCATGCCCTGAATCTCGTGCCCTGAAACTCCTGCACTGAAACACCTGCCCTGAATCTCCTGCCCTGAAAATGAAGCCCTGAATCTCATGCTCTAAAGCTCGTGCACTGAATCTCATGCCCTCAATTAACTGCACTGAAACTCATGCCCTGAATCTCATGCCCTGAAACTCATGCCCTGAACCTCATGCCCTGAACCTCAAGCCCTGAATCTCATGCCCTGAAACTCTTGCCCTAAATCACATACTCTGAAACTCCTGCCCTGAAACTCATGCACTGAAACTCATGCTCTGAATCACATGCCCTAAAACTCCTGCCCTGAATCATCTGCCCAGAAACTCATGCCCTGAATTACATGCCGTGAAATACCTGCCCTGAATCTCATGCCCTGAAACTCATGCCCTGAATCTCATGCCCTGAAACTCCTGCACTGAAACTCATGCACTGAAACTCATGCCCTGAATCACATGCCCTAAAACTCCTGCCCTGAATCTTCTGCCCAGAAACTCATGCCCTGAATTACATGCCCTGAAATACCTGCCCTGAATCTCATGCCCTGAAACTCACTCCCTGAATCTTATGCCCTGAAACTCCTGCACTGAAACTCATGCCATGAATCTCATATCCTGAAACTCACGCCCTGAATTACATGCCCTGAAACTCCTGCCCTGAAACTCACGCCCTGAAACTCATGCCCTGAATCTCATGCCCTGAAACTCCTGCACTGAAACACCTGCCCTGAATCTCCTGCCCTGAAACTCATGCCCTGAATCTCATGCCCGGAATCTCATGCTGTGAAACTCGTGCACTGAATCTCATGACCTCAAGTTCCTGCACTGAAACTCTTGCCCTGAATCTCATGTCCTGAAACACCTGCCCTGAATCACCTACCCCGAAAATCATGCCCTGAATCTCATGCCCTGAAACTCCTGCCCTGAAAATCATGCCCTGAAACTCATGCCCTGAAACTCATGCCCTGAAACTCCTGTCCTGAAACTCATGCCCTGAATCTCATGCCCTGAATCTCATGCCCTGAAACTCAAGCCCTGAATCTCATGCCCTGAAACTCATGCCCTAATTCACATACCCTGAAACTCCTGCCCTGAAACTCCTGCACTGAAACTCATGCCCTGAAACTCATGCCCTGAATCACATGCCCTAAAATTCCTGCCCTGAATCAGTTGCCCAGAAACTCATGCCCTGAATTACATGCCCTGAAATATCTGCCCTGAATCTCATGCACTGAAACTCACGCCCTGAATTACATGCCCTGAAACTCCTGCCCTCAAACTCATGCACTGAAACTCATGCCCTGAATCTCATGCCTTGAAACTCCTGCCCTCAAACTTATGCACTGAAACTCATGCCCTGAATCTCCTGCACTGAAACTCATGCCATGAATCTCATATCCTGAAACTCATGCCCTGAATCTCATGCCCTGAATCTCATGCCCAGAAACTCCTGCACTGAAACACCTGCCCTGAATCTCCTGCCCTGAAAATCATGCCCTAAACTCAAGCCCTGAATCTCATGCACTGAAACTCATGCCCTAAATCTCATACCCTGAATCTCCTGCCCTCAAACTCATGCACTGAAACTCATGCCCTGAATCACATGCCCTAAAACTCCTGCCCTGAATCATCTGCCCAGAAACTCATGGCCTGAATTACATGCCCTGAAATTCCTGCCCTGAATCTCATGCCCTGAAACTCATGCCCTGAATCTCATGCCCTGAAACTCCTGCCCTCAAGCTCATGCAGTGAACTCAAGCCCTGAATTTCATGCCCTGAAACTCATTCCCTGAATCTCCTGTCCTAAAACTCATGCCCTGAATCTCATGCCCTGAATCTCATGCCCTGAAATTCCTGCACTGAAACACCTGCCCTGAATCTCCTGCCCTGAAACTCATGCCCAGAATCTCATGCCCTGAATCTCATGCTCTGAAACTCGTGCACTGAATCTCATGCCCTCAAGTTCCTGCACTGAAACTCATGCCCTGAATCTCATGCCCTGAAACTCATGCCCTGAACCTCATGCCCTGAAACTCAAGCCCTGAATCTCATGCCCTGAAACTCATGCCCTAAATCACATACCCTGAAACTCCTGCCCTGAAACTCATGCACTGAATTTCATGCCCTGATCCACATGCCCTAAAACTAATGCCCTGAATCATCTGCCCAGAAACTCATGCCCTGAATTACATGCCCTGAAATACCTGCCCTGAATCTCATGCCCTGAAACTCATGCCCTGAATCTCATGCCCTGAAACTCCTGCCCTCAAACTCATGCACTGAAACTCATGCCCTGAATCTCATGCCTTGAAACTCCTGCCCTCAAATTCATGCACTGATACTCATGCCCTGAATCTCATGCCCTGAAACACCTGCACTGAATCTCATGCCCTGAAACTCATGCCCTGAATCTCATGCCCTGAATCTCGTGCCCTGAAACTCCTGCACTGAAACACCTGCCCTGAATCTCCTGCCCTGAAAATGAAGCCCTGAATCTCATGCTCTAAAGCTCGTGCACTGAATCTCATGCCCTCAATTAACTGCACTGAAACTCATGCCCTGAATCTCATGCCCTGAAACTCATGCCCTGAACCTCATGCCCTGAACCTCAAGCCCTGAATCTCATGCCCTGAAACTCTTGCCCTAAATCACATACTCTGAAACTCCTGCCCTGAAACTCATGCACTGAAACTCATGCTCTGAATCACATGCCCTAAAACTCCTGCCCTGAATCATCTGCCCAGAAACTCATGCCCTGAATTACATGCCGTGAAATACCTGCCCTGAATCTCATGCCCTGAAACTCATGCCCTGAATCTCATGCCCTGAAACTCCTGCACTGAAACTCATGCACTGAAACTCATGCCCTGAATCACATGCCCTAAAACTCCTGCCCTGAATCTTCTGCCCAGAAACTCATGCCCTGAATTACATGCCCTGAAATACCTGCCCTGAATCTCATGCCCTGAAACTCACTCCCTGAATCTTATGCCCTGAAACTCCTGCACTGAAACTCATGCCATGAATCTCATATCCTGAAACTCACGCCCTGAATTACATGCCCTGAAACTCCTGCCCTGAAACTCACGCCCTGAAACTCATGCCCTGAATCTCATGCCCTGAAACTCCTGCACTGAAACACCTGCCCTGAATCTCCTGCCCTGAAACTCATGCCCTGAATCTCATGCCCGGAATCTCATGCTGTGAAACTCGTGCACTGAATCTCATGACCTCAAGTTCCTGCACTGAAACTCTTGCCCTGAATCTCATGTCCTGAAACACCTGCCCTGAATCACCTACCCCGAAAATCATGCCCTGAATCTCATGCCCTGAAACTCCTGCCCTGAAAATCATGCCCTGAAACTCATGCCCTGAAACTCATGCCCTGAAACTCCTGTCCTGAAACTCATGCCCTGAATCTCATGCCCTGAATCTCATGCCCTGAAACTCAAGCCCTGAATCTCATGCCCTGAAACTCATGCCCTAATTCACATACCCTGAAACTCCTGCCCTGAAACTCCTGCACTGAAACTCATGCCCTGAAACTCATGCCCTGAATCACATGCCCTAAAATTCCTGCCCTGAATCAGTTGCCCAGAAACTCATGCCCTGAATTACATGCCCTGAAATATCTGCCCTGAATCTCATGCACTGAAACTCACGCCCTGAATTACATGCCCTGAAACTCCTGCCCTCAAACTCATGCACTGAAACTCATGCCCTGAATCTCATGCCTTGAAACTCCTGCCCTCAAACTTATGCACTGAAACTCATGCCCTGAATCTCCTGCACTGAAACTCATGCCATGAATCTCATATCCTGAAACTCATGCCCTGAATCTCATGCCCTGAATCTCATGCCCAGAAACTCCTGCACTGAAACACCTGCCCTGAATCTCCTGCCCTGAAAATCATGCCCTGAAACTCAAGCCCTGAATCTCATGCACTGAAACTCATGCCCTAAATCTCATACCCTGAATCTCCTGCCCTCAAACTCATGCACTGAAACTCATGCCCTGAATCACATGCCCTAAAACTCCTGCCCTGAATCATCTGCCCAGAAACTCATGGCCTGAATTACATGCCCTGAAATTCCTGCCCTGAATCTCATGCCCTGAAACTCATGCCCTGAATCTCATGCCCTGAAACTCCTGCCCTCAAGCTCATGCAGTGAAACTCAAGCCCTGAATTTCATGCCTTGAAACTCCTGTCCTGAATCTCATGCCCTGAAACTCATGCCTGAATCTCATGCCCTGAAACTCCTGCACTGAAACTCATGCCATGAATCTCATATCCTGAAACTCACGCCCTGAATTTCATACCCTGAAACTCCTGCCTTGAAACGCATGCCCTGAAACTCATTCCCTGAATCTCCTGTCCTAAAACTCATGCCCTGAATCTCATGCCCTGAATCTCATGCCCTGAAATTCCTGCACTGAAACACCTGCCCTGAATCTCCTGCCCTGAAAATCATACACTGAATCTCATGCCCTGAATCTCATGCTCTGAAACTCATGCCCTAAATCACATACCCTGAAACTCCTGCCCTGAAACTCATGCACTCAAACTCATGCCCTGAATTACATGCCCTGAAATACCTGCCCTGAATCTCATGCCCTGAAACTCACTCCCTGAATCTTATGCCCTGAAACTCCTGCACTGAAACTCATGCCATGAATCTCATATCCTGAAACTCACGCCCTGAATTACATGCCCTGAAACTCCTGCCCTGAAACTCACGCCCTGAAACTCATGCCCTGAATCTCATGCCCTGAAACTCCTGCACTGAAACACCTGCCCTGAATCTCCTACCCTGAAACTCATGCCCTGAATCTCATGCCCGGAATCTCATGCTGTGAAACTCGTGCACTGAATCTCATGACCTCAAGTTCCTGCACTGAAACTCTTGCCCTGAATCTCATGTCCTGAAACACCTGCCCTGAATCACCTACCCCGAAACTCATGCCCTGAATCTCATGCCCTGAAACTCCTGCCCTGAAAATCATGCCCTGAAACTCATCCCCTGAAACTCATGCCCTGAAACTCCTGTCCTGAAACTCATGCCCTGAATCTCATGCCCTGAATCTCATGCCCTGAAACTCAAGCCCTGAATCTCATGCCCTGAAACTCATGCCCTAATTCACATACCCTGAAACTCCTGCCCTGAAACTCCTGCACTGAAACTCATGCCCTGAAACTCATGCCCTGAATCACATGCCCTAAAATTCCTGCCCTGAATCAGTTGCCCAGAAACTCATGCCCTGAATTACATGCCCTGAAATATCTGCCCTGAATCTCATGCACTGAAACTCACGCCCTGAATTACATGCCCTGAAACTCCTGCCCTCAAACTCATGCACTGAAACTCATGCCCTGAATCTCATGCCCTGAAACTCATGCCCTGAAACTCATGCCCTGAATCTCCTGCCCTGAAACTCATGCCCTGAATCTCATGCTCTGAATCTCATGCCCTGAAACTCCTGCACTGAAACACCTGCCCTGAATCTCCTGCCCTGAAAATGAAGCCATGAATCTCATGCTCTAAAACTCGTGCACTGAATCTCATGCCCTCAATTAACTGCACTGAAACTCATGCCCTGAATCTCATGCCCTGAAACTCATGCCCTGAACCTCATGCCCTGAAACTCAAGCCCTGAATCTCATGCCCTGAAACTCTTGCCCTAAATCACATACCCTGAAACTCCTGCCCTGAAACTCATGCACTGAAACTCATGCCCTGAATCACATGCCCTAAAACTCCTGCCCTGAATCAGCTGCCCAGAAACTCATGCCCTCAATTACATGCCCTGAAATACCTGCCCTGAATCTCATGCCCTGAAATTCATGCCCTGAATCTCATGCCCTGAACCTCATGCCCTGAAACTCAAGCCCTGAATCTCATGCCCTGAAACTCATGCTCTAAATCACATACCCTGAAACTCCTGCCCTGAAACTCATGCACTGAAACTCATGCCCTGAACCACATGCCCTAAAACTCATGCCCTGAATCATCTGCCCAGAAACTCATGCCCTGAATTACATGCCCTGAAATACCTGCCCTGAATCTCATGCCCTGAAACTCATGCCCTGAATCTCATGCCCTGAAACTCCTGCCCTCAAACTCATGCACTGAAACTCATGCCCTGAATCTCATGCCTTGAAACTCCTGCCCTCAAACTCATGCACTGAAACTCATGCCCTGAATCACATGCCCTAAAACTCCTGCCCTGAATCATCTGCCCAGAAACTCATGCCCTGAATTACATGCCCTGAAATACCTGCCCTGAATCTCATGCCCTGAAACTCATGCCCTGAATCTCTTGCCCTGAAACTCCTGCACTGAAACTCATGCACTGAAACTAATGCCCTGAATCACATGCCCTAAAACTCCTGCCCTGAATCATCTGCCCAGAAAATCATGCCCTGAATTACATGCCCTGAAACTCCTGCCCTGAAACTCCTGCACTGAAACTCATGCCATGAATCTCATATCCTGAAACTCACGCCCTGAATTACATGCCCTGAAACTCCTGCCCTGAAACTCATGCCCTGAAATTCATGCCCTGAATCTCATGCCCTGAAACTCCTGCACTGAAACACCTGCCCTGAATCTCCTGCCCTGAAACTCATGCCCTGAATCTCATGACCTGAATCTCATGCTTTGAAACTCGTGCACTGAATCTCATGACCTCAAGTTCCTGCACTGAAACTCATGCCCTGAATCTCATGCCCTGAAACTCATGCCCTGAACTTCATGCCCTGAAACTCCTGCCCTCAAACTCATGCACTGAAACTCATGCCCTGAATCTCATGCCTTGAAACTCCTGCCCTCAACTTATGCACTGAAACTCATGCCCTGAATCTCCTGCACTGAAACTCATGCCATGAATCTCATATCCTGAAACTCATCCCCTGAATCTCATGCCCTGAATCTCATGCCCAGAAACTCCTGCACTGAAACTCAAGCCCTGAATCTCCTGTCCTGAAACTCACGCACTGAAACTCATGCCCTGAAACTCCTGCCCTCAAACTCATGCAGTGAAACTCAAGCCCTGAATTTCATGCCTTGAAACTCCTGTCCTGAATCTCATGCCCTGAAACTCATGCCCTGAATATCATGCCCTGAAACTCCTGCACTGAAACTCATGCCATGAATCTCATATCCTGAAACTCACGCCCTGAATTACATACCCTGAAACTCCTGCCTTGAAACGCTTGCCCTGAAACTCATTCCCTGAATCTCCTTTCCTAAAACTCATGCCCTGAATCTCATGCCCTGAATCTCATGCCCTGAAATTCCTGCACTGAAACTCATGCCCTGAATCTCATGCCCTGAATCTCATGCTCTGAAATTCGTGCACTGAATCTCATGCCCTCAAGTTCCTGCACTGAAACTCATGCCCTGAATCTCATGCCCTGAAACTCATGCCCTGAACCTCATGCCCTGAAACTCAAGCCCTGAATCTCATGCCCTGAAACTCATGCCCTAAATCACATACCCTGAAACTCCTGCCCTGAAACTCATGCACTGAATCTCATGCCCTGAACCACATGCCCTAAAACTAATGCCCTGAATCATCTGCCCAGAAACTCATGCCCTGAATTACATGCCCTGAAACACCTGCCCTGAATCTCATGCCCTGAAACTCACGCCCTGAATCACATGCCCTGAAACTCCTGCCCTGAAACTCATGCCCTGAAACTCATGCCCTGAAACTCATGCCCTGAATCTCCTGTCCTGAAACTGATGCCCTGAATCTCATGCCCTGAATCTTATGCCCTGAAACTCCTGCACTGAAACACCTGCCCTGAATCTCCTGCCCTGAAAATGAAGCCCTGAATCTCATGCTCTAAAACTCGTGCACTGAATCTCATGCCCTCAATTAACTGCACTGAAACTCATGCCCTGAATCTCATGCCCTGAAACTCATGCCCTGAACCTCATGCCCTGAAACTCAAGTCCTGAATCTCATGCCCTGAAACTCTTGCCCTAAATCACATACCCTGAAACTCCTGCCCTGAAACTCATGCACTGAAACTCATGCCCTGAATCACATGCCCTAAAACTCCTGCCCTGAATCATCTGCCCAGAAACTCATGCCCTGAATTACATGCCATGAAATACCTGCCCTGAATCTCATGCCCTGAAATTCATGCCCTGAATCTCATGCCCTGAAACTCCTGCACTGAAACTCATGCCCTGAAACTCATGCCCTGAATCACGTGCCCTAAAATTCCTGCCCTGAATCAGATGCCCAGAAACTCATGCCCTGAATTACATGCCCTGAAATATCTGCCCTGAATCTCATGCACTGAAACTCACGCCCTGAATTACATGCCCTGAAACTCCTGCCCTCAAACTCTTGCACTGAAACTCATGCCCTGAATCTCATGCCTTGAAACTCCTGCCCTCAAACTTATGCACTGAAACTCATGCCCTGAATCTCCTGCACTGAAACTCATGCCATGAATCTCATATCCTGAAACTCATGCCCTGAATCTCATGCCCTGAATCTCATGCCCTGAAATTCCTGCACTGAAACTCATGCCCTGAATCTCATGCCCTGAATCTCATGCTCTGAAATTCGTGCACTGAATCTCATGCCCTCAAGTTCCTGCACTGAAACTCATGCCCTGAATCTCATGCCCTGAAACTCATGCCCTGAACCTCATGCCCTGAAACTCAAGCCCTGAATCTCATGCCCTGAAACTCATGCCCTAAATCACATACCCTGAAACTCCTGCCCTGAAACTCATGCACTGAATCTCATGCCCTGAACCACATGCCCTAAAACTAATGCCCTGAATCATCTGCCCAGAAACTCATGCCCTGAATTACATGCCCTGAAAACACCTGCCCTGAATCTCATGCCCTGAAACTCACGCCCTGAATCACATGCCCTGAAACTCCTGCCCTGAAACTCATGCCCTGAAACTCATGCCCTGAAACTCATGCCCTGAATCTCCTGTCCTGAAACTGATGCCCTGAATCTCATGCCCTGAATCTCATGCCCTGAAACTCCTGCACTGAAACACCTGCCCTGAATCTCCTGCCCTGAAAATGAAGCCCTGAATCACATGCCCTAAAATTCCTGCCCTGAATCAGTTGCCCAGAAACTCATGCCCTGAATTACATGCCCTGAAATATCTGCCCTGAATCTCATGCACTGAAACTCACGCCCTGAATTACATGCCCTGAAACTCCTGCCCTCAAACTCATGCACTGAAACTCATGCCCTGAATCTCATGCCTTGAAACTCCTGCCCTCAAACTTATGCACTGAAACTCATGCCCTGAATCTCCTGCACTGAAACTCATGCCATGAATCTCATATCCTGAAACTCATGCCCTGAATCTCATGCCCTGAATCTCATGCCCAGAAACTCCTGCACTGAAACACCTGCCCTGAATCTCCTGCCCTGAAAATCATGCCCTGAAACTCAAGCCCTGAATCTCATGCACTGAAACTCATGCCCTAAATCTCATACCCTGAATCTCCTGCCCTCAAACTCATGCACTGAAACTCATGCCCTGAATCACATGCCCTAAAACTCCTGCCCTGAATCATCTGCCCAGAAACTCATGGCCTGAATTACATGCCCTGAAATTCCTGCCCTGAATCTCATGCCCTGAAACTCATGCCCTGAATCTCATGCCCTGAAACTCCTGCCCTCAAGCTCATGCAGTGAAACTCAAGCCCTGAATTTCATGCCCTGAAACTCATTCCCTGAATCTCCTGTCCTAAAACTCATGCCCTGAATCTCATGCCCTGAATCTCATGCCCTGAAATTCCTGCACTGAAACACCTGCCCTGAATCTCCTGCCCTGAAACTCATGCCCAGAATCTCATGCCCTGAATCTCATGCTCTGAAACTCGTGCACTGAATCTCATGCCCTCAAGTTCCTGCACTGAAACTCATGCCCTGAATCTCATGCCCTGAAACTCATGCCCTGAACCTCATGCCCTGAAACTCAAGCCCTGAATCTCATGCCCTGAAACTCATGCCCTAAATCACATACCCTGAAACTCCTGCCCTGAAACTCATGCACTGAATTTCATGCCCTGATCCACATGCCCTAAAACTAATGCCCTGAATCATCTGCCCAGAAACTCATGCCCTGAATTACATGCCCTGAAATACCTGCCCTGAATCTCATGCCCTGAAACTCATGCCCTGAATCTCATGCCCTGAAACTCCTGCCCTCAAACTCATGCACTGAAACTCATGCCCTGAATCTCATGCCTTGAAACTCCTGCCCTCAAATTCATGCACTGATACTCATGCCCTGAATCTCATGCCCTGAAACACCTGCACTGAATCTCATGCCCTGAAACTCATGCCCTGAATCTCATGCCCTGAATCTCGTGCCCTGAAACTCCTGCACTGAAACACCTGCCCTGAATCTCCTGCCCTGAAAATGAAGCCCTGAATCTCATGCTCTAAAGCTCGTGCACTGAATCTCATGCCCTCAATTAACTGCACTGAAACTCATGCCCTGAATCTCATGCCCTGAAACTCATGCCCTGAACCTCATGCCCTGAACCTCAAGCCCTGAATCTCATGCCCTGAAACTCTTGCCCTAAATCACATACTCTGAAACTCCTGCCCTGAAACTCATGCACTGAAACTCATGCTCTGAATCACATGCCCTAAAACTCCTGCCCTGAATCATCTGCCCAGAAACTCATGCCCTGAATTACATGCCGTGAAATACCTGCCCTGAATCTCATGCCCTGAAACTCATGCCCTGAATCTCATGCCCTGAAACTCCTGCACTGAAACTCATGCACTGAAACTCATGCCCTGAATCACATGCCCTAAAACTCCTGCCCTGAATCTTCTGCCCAGAAACTCATGCCCTGAATTACATGCCCTGAAATACCTGCCCTGAATCTCATGCCCTGAAACTCACTCCCTGAATCTTATGCCCTGAAACTCCTGCACTGAAACTCATGCCATGAATCTCATATCCTGAAACTCACGCCCTGAATTACATGCCCTGAAACTCCTGCCCTGAAACTCACGCCCTGAAACTCATGCCCTGAATCTCATGCCCTGAAACTCCTGCACTGAAACACCTGCCCTGAATCTCCTGCCCTGAAACTCATGCCCTGAATCTCATGCCCGGAATCTCATGCTGTGAAACTCGTGCACTGAATCTCATGACCTCAAGTTCCTGCACTGAAACTCTTGCCCTGAATCTCATGTCCTGAAACACCTGCCCTGAATCACCTACCCCGAAAATCATGCCCTGAATCTCATGCCCTGAAACTCCTGCCCTGAAAATCATGCCCTGAAACTCATGCCCTGAAACTCATGCCCTGAAACTCCTGTCCTGAAACTCATGCCCTGAATCTCATGCCCTGAATCTCATGCCCTGAAACTCAAGCCCTGAATCTCATGCCCTGAAACTCATGCCCTAATTCACATACCCTGAAACTCCTGCCCTGAAACTCCTGCACTGAAACTCATGCCCTGAAACTCATGCCCTGAATCACATGCCCTAAAATTCCTGCCCTGAATCAGTTGCCCAGAAACTCATGCCCTGAATTACATGCCCTGAAATATCTGCCCTGAATCTCATGCACTGAAACTCACGCCCTGAATTACATGCCCTGAAACTCCTGCCCTCAAACTCATGCACTGAAACTCATGCCCTGAATCTCATGCCTTGAAACTCCTGCCCTCAAACTTATGCACTGAAACTCATGCCCTGAATCTCCTGCACTGAAACTCATGCCATGAATCTCATATCCTGAAACTCATGCCCTGAATCTCATGCCCTGAATCTCATGCCCAGAAACTCCTGCACTGAAACACCTGCCCTGAATCTCCTGCCCTGAAAATCATGCCCTGAAACTCAAGCCCTGAATCTCATGCACTGAAACTCATGCCCTAAATCTCATACCCTGAATCTCCTGCCCTCAAACTCATGCACTGAAACTCATGCCCTGAATCACATGCCCTAAAACTCCTGCCCTGAATCATCTGCCCAGAAACTCATGGCCTGAATTACATGCCCTGAAATTCCTGCCCTGAATCTCATGCCCTGAAACTCATGCCCTGAATCTCATGCCCTGAAACTCCTGCCCTCAAGCTCATGCAGTGAAACTCAAGCCCTGAATTTCATGCCTTGAAACTCCTGTCCTGAATCTCATGCCCTGAAACTCATGCCTGAATCTCATGCCCTGAAACTCCTGCACTGAAACTCATGCCATGAATCTCATATCCTGAAACTCACGCCCTGAATTTCATACCCTGAAACTCCTGCCTTGAAACGCATGCCCTGAAACTCATTCCCTGAATCTCCTGTCCTAAAACTCATGCCCTGAATCTCATGCCCTGAATCTCATGCCCTGAAATTCCTGCACTGAAACACCTGCCCTGAATCTCCTGCCCTGAAAATCATACACTGAATCTCATGCCCTGAATCTCATGCTCTGAAACTCATGCCCTAAATCACATACCCTGAAACTCCTGCCCTGAAACTCATGCACTCAAACTCATGCCCTGAATTACATGCCCTGAAATACCTGCCCTGAATCTCATGCCCTGAAACTCACTCCCTGAATCTTATGCCCTGAAACTCCTGCACTGAAACTCATGCCATGAATCTCATATCCTGAAACTCACGCCCTGAATTACATGCCCTGAAACTCCTGCCCTGAAACTCACGCCCTGAAACTCATGCCCTGAATCTCATGCCCTGAAACTCCTGCACTGAAACACCTGCCCTGAATCTCCTACCCTGAAACTCATGCCCTGAATCTCATGCCCGGAATCTCATGCTGTGAAACTCGTGCACTGAATCTCATGACCTCAAGTTCCTGCACTGAAACTCTTGCCCTGAATCTCATGTCCTGAAACACCTGCCCTGAATCACCTACCCCGAAACTCATGCCCTGAATCTCATGCCCTGAAACTCCTGCCCTGAAAATCATGCCCTGAAACTCATCCCCTGAAACTCATGCCCTGAAACTCCTGTCCTGAAACTCATGCCCTGAATCTCATGCCCTGAATCTCATGCCCTGAAACTCAAGCCCTGAATCTCATGCCCTGAAACTCATGCCCTAATTCACATACCCTGAAACTCCTGCCCTGAAACTCCTGCACTGAAACTCATGCCCTGAAACTCATGCCCTGAATCACATGCCCTAAAATTCCTGCCCTGAATCAGTTGCCCAGAAACTCATGCCCTGAATTACATGCCCTGAAATATCTGCCCTGAATCTCATGCACTGAAACTCACGCCCTGAATTACATGCCCTGAAACTCCTGCCCTCAAACTCATGCACTGAAACTCATGCCCTGAATCTCATGCCCTGAAACTCATGCCCTGAAACTCATGCCCTGAATCTCCTGCCCTGAAACTCATGCCCTGAATCTCATGCTCTGAATCTCATGCCCTGAAACTCCTGCACTGAAACACCTGCCCTGAATCTCCTGCCCTGAAAATGAAGCCATGAATCTCATGCTCTAAAACTCGTGCACTGAATCTCATGCCCTCAATTAACTGCACTGAAACTCATGCCCTGAATCTCATGCCCTGAAACTCATGCCCTGAACCTCATGCCCTGAAACTCAAGCCCTGAATCTCATGCCCTGAAACTCTTGCCCTAAATCACATACCCTGAAACTCCTGCCCTGAAACTCATGCACTGAAACTCATGCCCTGAATCACATGCCCTAAAACTCCTGCCCTGAATCAGCTGCCCAGAAACTCATGCCCTCAATTACATGCCCTGAAATACCTGCCCTGAATCTCATGCCCTGAAATTCATGCCCTGAATCTCATGCCCTGAAACTCCTGCACTGAAACTCATGCCCTGAAACTCATGCCCTGAATCACATGCCCTAAAACTCCTGCCCTGAATCAGCTGCCCAGAAACTCATGCCGTGAATTACATGCCCTGAAATATCTGCCCTGAATCTCAAGCACTGAAACTCACGCCCTGAATTACATGCCCTGAAACTCCTGCCCTCAAACTCATGCACTGAAACTCATGCCCTGAATCTCATGCCTTGAAACTCCTGCCCTCAAACTTATGCACTGAAACTCATGCCCTGAATCTCCTGCACTGAAACTCATGCCATGAATCTCATATCCTGAAACTCATGCCCTGAATCTCATGCCCAGAAACTCCTGCACTGAAACACCTGCCCTGAATCTCCTGCCCTGAAAATCATGCCCTGAAACTCAAGCCCTGAATCTCCTGCCCTGAAACTCATGCACTGAAACTCATGCCCTGAAACTCCTGCCCTCAAACTCATGCAGTGAAACTCAAGCCCTGAATTTCATGCCTTGAAACTCCTGTCCTGAATCTCATATCCTGAAACTCACGCCCTGAGTTACATACCCTGAAACTCCTGCCTTGAAACGCATGCCCTGAAACTCATTCCCTGAATCTCCTGTCCTAAAATTCATGCCCTGAATCTCATGCCCTGAATCACATGCCCTGAAATTCCTGCACTGAAACTCATGCCCTGAATCTCATGCCCTGAATCTCATGCTCTGAAATTCGTGCACTGAATTACATGCCCTGAAACTCCTGCCCTCAAACTCATGCACTGAAACTCATGCCCTGAATCTCATGCCTTGAAACTCCTGCCCTCAAACTTATGCACTGAAACTCATGCCCTGAATCTCCTGCACTGAAACTCATGCCATGAATCTCATATCCTGAAACTCATGCCCTGAATCTCATGCCCTGAATCTCATGCCCAGAAACTCCTGCACTGAAACACCTGCCCTGAATCTCCTGCCCTGAAAATCATGCCCTGAAACTCAAGCCCTGAATCTCATGCACTGAAACTCATGCCCTAAATCTCATACCCTGAATCTCCTGCCCTCAAACTCATGCACTGAAACTCATGCCCTGAATCACATGCCCTAAAACTCCTGCCCTGAATCATCTGCCCAGAAACTCATGGCCTGAATTACATGCCCTGAAATTCCTGCCCTGAATCTCATGCCCTGAAACTCATGCCCTGAATCTCATGCCCTGAAACTCCTGCCCTCAAGCTCATGCAGTGAAACTCAAGCCCTGAATTTCATGCCTTGAAACTCCTGTCCTGAATCTCATGCCCTGAAACTCATGCCTGAATCACATGCCCTGAAACTCCTGCACTGAAACTCATGCCATGAATCTCATATCCTGAAACTCACGCCCTGAATTTCATACCCTGAAACTCCTGCCTTGAAACGCATGCCCTGAAACTCATTCCCTGAATCTCCTGTCCTAAAACTCATGCCCTGAATCTCATGCCCTGAATCTCATGCCCTGAAATTCCTGCACTGAAACACCTGCCCTGAATCTCCTACCCTGAAACTCATGCCCAGAATCTCATGCCCTGAATCCCATGCTCTGAAACTCGTGCACTGAATCTCATGCCCTCAAGTTCCTGCACTGAAACTCATGCCCTGAATCTCATGCCCTGAAACTCATGCCCTGAACCTCATGCCCTGAAACTCAAGCCCTGAATTTCATGCCCTGAAACTCATGCCCTAAATCACATACCCTGAAACTCCTGCCCTGAAACTCATGCACTGAATCTCATGCCCTGATCCACATGCCCT
The DNA here is from genome assembly GCF_030028105.1 of Mobula birostris. NCBI lineage: Eukaryota > Metazoa > Chordata > Chondrichthyes > Myliobatiformes > Myliobatidae > Mobula > Mobula birostris. The sequence continues at coordinate 69,924 of NW_027274116.1, forward strand.
AAAACTAATGCCCTGAATCATCTGCCCAGAAACTCATGCCCTGAATTACATGCCCTGAAATACCTGCCCTAAATCTCCTGCCCTGAAACTCATGCCCTGAATCTCATGCCCTGAAACTCCTGCCCTCAAACTCATGCACTGAAACTCATGCCCTGAATCTCATGCCTTGAAACTCCTGCCCTCAAATTCATGCACTGAAACTCATGCCCTGAATCTCATGCCCTGAAACACCTGCACTGAATCTCATGCCCTGAAACTCATGCCCTGAATCTCATGCCCTGAATCTCGTGCCCTGAAACTCCTGCACTGAAACACCTGCCCTGAATCTCCTGCCCTGAAAATGAAGCCCTGAATCTCATGCTCTAAAGCTCGTGCACTGAATCTCATGCCCTCAATTAACTGCACTGAAATTCATGCCCTGAATCTCATGCCCTGAAACTCATGCCCTGAACCTCATGCCCTGAACCTCAAGCCCTGAATCTCATGCCCTGAAACTCTTGCCCTAAATCACATACCCTGAAACTCCTGCCCTGAAACTCATGCACTGAAACTCATGCCCTGAATCACATGCCCTAAAACTCCTGCCCTGAATCATCTGCCCAGAAACTCATGCCCTGAATTACATGCCCTGAAATACCTGCCCTGAATCTCATGCCCTGAAACTCATGCCCTGAATCTCATGCCCTGAAACTCCTGCACTGAAACTCATGCACTGAAACTCATGCCCTGAATCACATGCCCTAAAACTCCTGCCCTGAATCTTCTTCCCAGAAACTCATGCCCTGAATTACATGCCCTGAAATACCTGCCCTGAATCTCATGCCCTGAAACTCACGCCCTGAATCTCATGCCCTGAAACTCCTGCACTGAAACTCATGCCATGAATCTCATATCCTGAAACTCACGCCCTGAATTACATGCCCTGAAACTCCTGCCCTGAAACTCATGCCCTGAAACTCATGCCCTGAATCTCATGCCCTGAAACTCTTGCACTGAAGCACCTGCCCTGAATCTCCTGCCCTGAAACTCATGCCCTGAATCTCATGCCCGGAATCTCATGCTGTGAAACTCGTGCACTGAATCTCATGACCTCAAGTTCCTGCACTGAAACTCTTGCCCTGAATCTCATGTCCTGAAACACCTGCCCTGAATCACCTACCCTGAAACTCATGCCCTGAATCTCATGCCCTGAAACTCCTGCCCTGAAACTCATGCCCTGAAACTCATGCCCTGAAACTCATGCCCTGAAACTCCTGTCCTGAAACTCATGCCCTGAATCTCATGCCCTGAATCTCATGCCCTGAAACTCAAGCCCTGAATCTCATGCCCTGAAACTCATGCCCTAATTCACATACCCTGAAACTCCTGCCCTGAAACTCATGCACTCAAACTTATGCCCTGAATCACATGCCCTAAAACTCCTGCCCTGAAACTCATGCCCTGAATCTCATGCCCTGAAACTCATGCTCTAAATCACATACCCTGAAACTACTGCCCTGAAACTCATGCACTGAAACTCATGCCCTGAATCACATGCACTAAAATTCCTGCCCTGAATCATCTGCCCAGAAACTCATGCCCTGAATTACATGCCCTGAAATACCTGCCCTGAATCTCATGCCCTGAAACTCATGCCCTGAATCTCATGCCCTGAATCTCATGCTCTGAAACTCGTGCACTGAATCTCATGCCCTCAAGTTCCTGCACTGAAACTCATGCCCTGAATCTCATGCCCTGAAACTCATGCCCTGAACCTCATGCCCTGAAACTCAAGCCCTGAATCTCATGCCCTGAAACTCATGCTCTAAATCACATACCCTGAAACTCCTGCCCTGAAACTCATGCACTGAAACTCATGCCCAGAATCACATGCCCTAAAACTCATGCCCTGAATCATCTGCCCAGAAACTCAAACCCTGAATAACATGCCCTGAAATACCTGCCCTGAATCTCATGCCCTGAAACTCATGCCCTGAATCTCATGCCCTGAAACTCCTGCCCTCAAACTCATGCACTGAAACTCATGCCCTGAATCTCATGCCTTGAAACTCCTGCCCTCAAACTCATGCACTGAAACTCATGCCCTGAATCTCATGCCCTGAAACACCTGCACTGAAACTCATGCCATGAATCTCATATCCTGAAACTCACGCCTTGAATCACATGCCCTGAAACTCCTGCCCTGAAACTCATGCCCTGAAACTCATGCTCTGAAACTCATGCTCTGAATTTCATGCCCTGAATCTCGTGCCCTGAAACTCCTGCACTGAAACACCTGCCCTGAATCTCATGCCCTGAAACTCATGCCCTGAAACTCATGCCCCGAATCTCGTGCCCTGGTACTCCTGCACTGAAACTCATGCCATGAATCTCATATCCTGAAACTCACGCCCTGAATTACATGCCCTGAAACTCCTGCCCTGAAACTCATGCCCTGAATCTCCTGTCCTAAAAATCTTGCCCTGAATCTCATGCCCTGAAACTCATGCCCTGAATCTCATGCCCTGAAACTCCTGCGCTCAAACTCATGCACTGAAACTCATGCCCTGAATCTCATGCCTTGAAACTCCTGCCCTCAAACTCATGCACTGAAACTCATGCCCTGAATCTCATGCCCCGAAACACTTGCACTGAAACTCATGCCATGAATCTCATATCCTGAAACTCACGCCTTGAATCACATGCCCTGAAACTCCTGCCCTGAAACTCATGCCCTGAAACTCATGCACTGAAACTCATGCCCTGAATCTCATGCCCTGAAACTCGTGACCTGAAACTCCTGCACTGAAACACCTGCCCTGAATCTCCTGCCCTGAAAATGAAGCCCTGAATCTCATGCTCTAAAACTCTTGCACTGAATCTCATGCCCTCAAGTTCCTGCACTGAAACTCATGCCCTGAATCTCATGCCCTGAAACTCATGCCCTGAACCTCATGCCCTGAAACTCAAGCCCTGAATCTCATGCCCTGAATCTCTTGCCCTAAATCACATACCCTGAAACTCCTGCCCTGAAACTCATGCACTGAAACTCATGCCCTGAATCACATGCCCTAAAACTCCTGCCCTGAATCAGCTGCCCAGAAACTCATGCCCTGAATTACATGCCCTGAAATACCTGCCCTGAATCTCATGCCCTGGAACTCATGCCCTGAAACTCCTGCCCTGAAACTCATGCCCTGAAACTCATGCCCTGAAACTCATGCCCTGAAACTCCTGTCCTGAAACTCATGCCCTGAATCTCATGCCCTGAATCTCATGCCCTGAAACTCAAGCCCTGAATCTCATGCCCTGAAACTCATGCCCTAATTCACATACCCTGAAACTCCTGCCCTGAAACTCATGCACTCAAACTCATGCCCTATATCACATGCCCTAAAACTCCTGCCCTGAAACTCATGCCCTGAATCTCATGCCCTGAAACTCATGCTCTAAATCACATACCCTGAAACTACTGCCCTGAAACTCATGCACTGAAACTCATGCCCTGAATCACATGCACTAAAATTCCTGCCCTGAATCATCTGCCCAGAAACTCATGCCCTGAATTACATGCCCTGAAATACCTGCCCTGAATCTCATGCCCTGAAACTCATGCCCTGAATCTCATGCCCTGAATCTCATGCTCTAAAACTCGTGCACTGAATCTCATGCCCTCAAGTTCCTGCACTGAAACTCATGCCCTGAATCTCATGCCCTGAAACTCATGCCCTGAACCTCATGCCCTGAAACTCAAGCCCTGAATCTCATGCCCTGAAACTCATGCTCTAAATCACATACCCTGAAACTCCTGCCCTGAAACTCATGCACTGAAACTCATGCCCTGAATCACATGCCCTAAAACTCATGCCCTGAATCTCATGCCCTGAAACTCCTGCCCAGAAACTCATGCCCTGAATTACATGCCCTGAAATACCTGCCCTGAATCTCATGCCCTGAAACTCATGCCCTGAATCTCATGCCCTGAAACTCCTGCCCTCAAACTCATGCACTGAAACTCATGCCCTGAATCTCATGCCTTGAAACTCCTGCCCTCAAACTCATGCACTGAAACTCATGCCCTGAATCACATGCCCTAAAACTCCTGCCCTGAATCATCTGCCCAGAAACTCATGCCCTGAATTACATGCCCTGAAATACCTGCCCTGAATCTCATGCCCTGAAACTCATGCCCTGAATCTCTTGCCCTGAAACTCCTGCACTGAAACTCATGCACTGAAACTAATGCCCTGAATCACATGCCCTAAAACTCCTGCCCTGAATCATCTGCCCAGAAAATCATGCCCTGAATTACATGCCCTGAAACTCCTGCCCTGAAACTCCTGCACTGAAACACCTGCCCTGAATCTCCTGCCCTGAAACTCATGCCCTGAATCTCATGACCTGAATCTCATGCTTTGAAACTCGTGCACTGAATCTCATGACCTCAAGTTCCTGCACTGAAACTCATGCCCTGAATCTCATGCCCTGAAACTCATGCCCTGAACCTCATGCCCTGAAACTCCTGCCCTCAAACTCATGCACTGAAACTCATGCCCTGAATTTCATGCCTTGAAACTCCTGCCCTCAACTTATGCACTGAAACTCATGCCCTGAATCTCCTGCACTGAAACTCATGCCATGAATCTCATATCCTGAAACTCATCCCCTGAATCTCATGCCCTGAATCTCATGCCCAGAAACTCCTGCACTGAAACACCTGCCCTGAATCTCCTGCCCTGAAAATCATGCCCTGAAACTCAAGCCCTGAATCTCCTGTCCTGAAACTCACGCACTGAAACTCATGCCCTGAAACTCCTGCCCTCAAACTCATGCAGTGAAACTCAAGCCCTGAATTTCATGCCTTGAAACTCCTGTCCTGAATCTCATGCCCTGAAACTCATGCCCTGAATATCATGCCCTGAAACTCCTGCACTGAAACTCATGCCATGAATCTCATATCCTGAAACTCACGCCCTGAATTACATGCCCTGAAACTCCTGCCCTGAAACTCATGCCCTGAAACTCATGCCCTGAAACTCATGCCCTGAATCTCCTGTCCTAAAAATCTTGCCCTGAATCTCATGCCCTGAAACTCATGCCCTGAATCTCATGCCCTGAAACTCCTGCGCTCAAACTCATGCACTGAAACTCATGCCCTGAATCTCATGCCTTGAAACTCCTGCCCTCAAACTCATGCACTGAAACTCATGCCCTGAATCTCATGCCCCGAAACACTTGCACTGAAACTCATGCCATGAATCTCATATCCTGAAACTCACGCCTTGAATCACATGCCCTGAAACTCCTGCCCTGAAACTCATGCCCTGAAACTCATGCACTGAAACTCATGCCCTGAATCTCATGCCCTGAAACTCGTGCCCTGAAACTCCTGCACTGAAACACCTGCCCTGAATCTCCTGCCCTGAAAATGAAGCCCTGAATCTCATGCTCTAAAACTCTTGCACTGAATCTCATGCCCTCAAGTTCCTGCACTGAAACTCATGCCCTGAATCTCATGCCCTGAAACTCATGCCCTGAACCTCATGCCCTGAAACTCAAGCCCTGAATCTCATGCCCTGAATCTCTTGCCCTAAATCACATACCCTGAAACTCCTGCCCTGAAACTCATGCACTGAAACTCATGCCCTGAATCACATGCCCTAAAACTCCTGCCCTGAAACTCATGCCCTGAAACTCATGCCCTGAAACTCCTGTCCTGAAACTCATGCCCTGAATCTCATGCCCTGAATCTCATGCCCTGAAACTCAAGCCCTGAATCTCATGCCCTGAAACTCATGCCCTAATTCACATACCCTGAAACTCCTGCCCTGAAACTCATGCACTCTAACTCATGCCCTATATCACATGCCCTAAAACTCCTGCCCTGAAACTCATGCCCTGAATCTCATGCCCTGAAACTCATGCTCTAAATCACATACCCTGAAACTACTGCCCTGAAACTCATTCACTGAAACTCATGCCCTGAATCACATGCACTAAAATTCCTGCCCTGAATCATCTGCCCAGAAACTCATGCCCTGAATCACATGCCCTAAAACTCCTGCCCTGAAACTCATGCCCTGAATCTCATGCCCTGAAACTCATGCTCTAAATCACATACCCTGAAACTACTGCCCTGAAACTCATGCACTGAAACTCATGCCCTGAATCACATGCACAAAAATTCCTGCCCTGAATCATCTGCCCAGAAACTCATGCCCTGAATTACATGCCCTGAAATACCTGCCCTGAATCTCATGCCCTGAAACTCATGCCCTGAATCTCATGCCCTGAATCTCATGCTCTGAAACTCGTGCACTGAATCTCATGCCCTCAAGTTCCTGCACTGAAACTCATGCCCTGAATCTCATGCCCTGAAACTCATGCCCTGAACCTCATGCCCTGAAACTCAAGCCCTGAATCTCATGCCCTGAAACTCATGCTCTAAATCACATACCCTGAAACTCCTGCCCTGAAACTCATGCACTGAAACTCATGCCCTGAATCACATGCCCTAAAACTCATGCCCTGAATCATCTGCCCAGAAACTCATGCCCTGAATAACATGCCCTGAAATACCTGCCCTGAATCTCATGCCCTGAAACTCATGCCCTGAATCTCATGCCCTGAAACTCCTGCCCTCAAACTCATGCACTGAAACTCATGCCCTGAATCTCATGCCTTGAAACTCCTGCCCTCAAACTCATGCACTGAAACTCATGCCCTGAATCTCATGCCCTGAAACACCTGCACTGAAACTCATGCCATGAATCTCATATCCTGAAACTCACGCCTTGAATCACATGCCCTGAAACTCCTGCCCTGAAACTCATGCCCTGAAACTCATGCTCTGAAACTCATGCTCTGAATTTCATGCCCTGAATCTCGTGCCCTGAAACTCCTGCACTGAAACACCTGCCCTGAATCTCATGCCCTGAAACTCATGCCCTGAAACTCATGCCCCGAATCTCGTGCCCTGGTACTCCTGCACTGAAACTCATGCCATGAATCTCATATCCTGAAACTCACGCCCTGAATTACATGCCCTGAAACTCCTGCCCTGAAACTCATGCCCTGAAACTCATGCCCTGAAACTCATGCCCTGAATCTCCTGTCCTAAAAATCTTGCCCTGAATCTCATGCCCTGAAACTCATGCCCTGAATCTCATGCCCTGAAACTCCTGCGCTCAAACTCATGCACTGAAACTCATGCCCTGAATCTCATGCCTTGAAACTCCTGCCCTCAAACTCATGCACTGAAACTCATGCCCTGAATCTCATGCCCCGAAACACTTGCACTGAAACTCATGCCATGAATCTCATATCCTGAAACTCACGCCTTGAATCACATGCCCTGAAACTCCTGCCCTGAAACTCATGCCCTGAAACTCATGCACTGAAACTCATGCCCTGAATCTCATGCCCTGAAACTCGTGCCCTGAAACTCCTGCACTGAAACACCTGCCCTGAATCTCCTGCCCTGAAAATGAAGCCCTGAATCTCATGCTCTAAAACTCTTGCACTGAATCTCATGCCCTCAAGTTCCTGCACTGAAACTCATGCCCTGAATCTCATGCCCTGAAACTCATGCCCTGAACCTCATGCCCTGAAACTCAAGCCCTGAATCTCATGCCCTGAATCTCTTGCCCTAAATCACATACCCTGAAACTCCTGCCCTGAAACTCATGCACTGAAACTCATGCCCTGAATCACATGCCCTAAAACTCCTGCCCTGAAACTCATGCCCTGAAACTCATGCCCTGAAACTCCTGTCCTGAAACTCATGCCCTGAATCTCATGCCCTGAATCTCATGCCCTGAAACTCAAGCCCTGAATCTCATGCCCTGAAACTCATGCCCTAATTCACATACCCTGAAACTCCTGCCCTGAAACTCATGCACTCTAACTCATGCCCTATATCACATGCCCTAAAACTCCTGCCCTGAAACTCATGCCCTGAATCTCATGCCCTGAAACTCATGCTCTAAATCACATACCCTGAAACTACTGCCCTGAAACTCATTCACTGAAACTCATGCCCTGAATCACATGCACTAAAATTCCTGCCCTGAATCATCTGCCCAGAAACTCATGCCCTGAATCACATGCCCTAAAACTCCTGCCCTGAAACTCATGCCCTGAATCTCATGCCCTGAAACTCATGCTCTAAATCACATACCCTGAAACTACTGCCCTGAAACTCATGCACTGAAACTCATGCCCTGAATCACATGCACAAAAATTCCTGCCCTGAATCATCTGCCCAGAAACTCATGCCCTGAATTACATGCCCTGAAATACCTGCCCTGAATCTCATGCCCTGAAACTCATGCCCTGAATCTCATGCCCTGAATCTCATGCTCTGAAACTCGTGCACTGAATCTCATGCCCTCAAGTTCCTGCACTGAAACTCATGCCCTGAATCTCATGCCCTGAAACTCATGCCCTGAACCTCATGCCCTGAAACTCAAGCCCTGAATCTCATGCCCTGAAACTCATGCTCTAAATCACATACCCTGAAACTCCTGCCCTGAAACTCATGCACTGAAACTCATGCCCTGAATCACATGCCCTAAAACTCATGCCCTGAATCATCTGCCCAGAAACTCATGCCCTGAATAACATGCCCTGAAATACCTGCCCTGAATCTCATGCCCTGAAACTCATGCCCTGAATCTCATGCCCTGAAACTCCTGCCCTCAAACTCATGCACTGAAACTCATGCCCTGAATCTCATGCCTTGAAACTCCTGCCCTCAAACTCATGCACTGAAACTCATGCCCTGAATCTCATGCCCTGAAACACCTGCACTGAAACTCATGCCATGAATCTCATATCCTGAAACTCACGCCTTGAATCACATGCCCTGAAACTCCTGCCCTGAAACTCATGCCCTGAAACTCATGCTCTGAAACTCATGCTCTGAATTTCATGCCCTGAATCTCGTGCCCTGAAACTCCTGCACTGAAACACCTGCCCTGAATCTCATGCCCTGAAACTCATGCCCTGAAACTCATGCCCCGAATCTCGTGCCCTGGTACTCCTGCACTGAAACTCATGCCATGAATCTCATATCCTGAAACTCACGCCCTGAATTACATGCCCTGAAACTCCTGCCCTGAAACTCATGCCCTGAAACTCATGCCCTGAAACTCATGCCCTGAATCTCCTGTCCTAAAAATCTTGCCCTGAATCTCATGCCCTGAAACTCATGCCCTGAATCTCATGCCCTGAAACTCCTGCGCTCAAACTCATGCACTGAAACTCATGCCCTGAATCTCATGCCTTGAAACTCCTGCCCTCAAACTCATGCACTGAAACTCATGCCCTGAATCTCATGCCCCGAAACACTTGCACTGAAACTCATGCCATGAATCTCATATCCTGAAACTCACGCCTTGAATCACATGCCCTGAAACTCCTGCCCTGAAACTCATGCCCTGAAACTCATGCACTGAAACTCATGCCCTGAATCTCATGCCCTGAAACTCGTGCCCTGAAACTCCTGCACTGAAACACCTGCCCTGAATCTCCTGCCCTGAAAATGAAGCCCTGAATCTCATGCTCTAAAACTCTTGCACTGAATCTCATGCCCTCAAGTTCCTGCACTGAAACTCATGCCCTGAATCTCATGCCCTGAAACTCATGCCCTGAACCTCATGCCCTGAAACTCAAGCCCTGAATCTCATGCCCTGAATCTCTTGCCCTAAATCACATACCCTGAAACTCCTGCCCTGAAACTCATGCACTGAAACTCATGCCCTGAATCACATGCCCTAAAACTCCTGCCCTGAATCAGCTGCCCAGAAACTCATGCCCTGAATTACATGCCCTGAAATACCTGCCCTGAATCTCATGCCCTGAAACTCATGCCCTGAAACTCCTGCCCTGAAACTCATGCCCTGAAACTCATGCCCTGAAACTCATGCCCTGAAACACCTGTCCTGAAACTCATGCCCTGAATCTCATGCCCTGAATCTCATGCCCTGAAACTCAAGCCCTGAATCTCATGCCCTGAAACTCATGCCCTAATTCACATACCCTGAAACTCCTGCCCTGAAACTCATGCACTCAAACTCATGCCCTATATCACATGCCCTAAAACTCCTGCCCTGAAACTCATGCCCTGAATCTCATGCCCTGAAACTCATGCTCTAAATCACATACCCTGAAACTACTGCCCTGAAACTCATGCACTGAAACTCATGCCGTGAATCACATGCACTAAAATTCCTGCCCTGAATCATCTGCCCAGAAACTCATGCCCTGAATTACATGCCCTGAAATACCTGCCCTGAATCTCATGCCCTGAAACTCATGCCCTGAATCTCATGCCCTGAATCTCATGCTCTAAAACTCGTGCACTGAATCTCATGCCCTCAAGTTCCTGCACTGAAACTCATGCCCTGAATCTCATGCCCTGAAACTCATGCCCTGAACCTCATGCCCTGAAACTCAAGCCCTGAATCTCATGCCCTGAAACTCATGCTCTAAATCACATACCCTGAAACTCCTGCCCTGAAACTCATGCACTGAAACTCATGCCCTGAATCACATGCCCTAAAACTCATGCCCTGAATCATCTGCCCAGAAACTCATGCCCTGAATTACATGCCCTGAAATACCTGCCCTGAATCTCATGCCCTGAAACTCATGCCCTGAATCTCATGCCCTGAAACTCCTGCCCTCAAACTCATGCACTGAAACTCATGCCCTGAATCTCATGCCTTGAAACTCCTGCCCTCAAACTCATGCACTGAAACTCATGCCCTGAATCACATGCCCTAAAACTCCTGCCCTGAATCATCTGCCCAGAAACTCATGCCCTGAATTACATGCCCTGAAATACCTGCCCTGAATCTCATGCCCTGAAACTCATGCCCTGAATCTCTTGCCCTGAAACTCCTGCACTGAAACTCATGCACTGAAACTAATGCCCTGAATCACATGCCCTAAAACTCCTGCCCTGAATCATCTGCCCAGAAAATCATGCCCTGAATTACATGCCCTGAAACTCCTGCCCTGAAACTCCTGCACTGAAACACCTGCCCTGAATCTCCTGCCCTGAAACTCATGCCCTGAATCTCATGACCTGAATCTCATGCTTTGAAACTCGTGCACTGAATCTCATGACCTCAAGTTCCTGCACTGAAACTCATGCCCTGAATCTCATGCCCTGAAACTCATGCCCTGAACCTCATGCCCTGAAACTCCTGCCCTCAAACTCATGCACTGAAACTCATGCCCTGAATTTCATGCCTTGAAACTCCTGCCCTCAACTTATGCACTGAAACTCATGCCCTGAATCTCCTGCACTGAAACTCATGCCATGAATCTCATATCCTGAAACTCATCCCCTGAATCTCATGCCCTGAATCTCATGCCCAGAAACTCCTGCACTGAAACACCTGCCCTGAATCTCCTGCCCTGAAAATCATGCCCTGAAACTCAAGCCCTGAATCTCCTGTCCTGAAACTCACGCACTGAAACTCATGCCCTGAAACTCCTGCCCTCAAACTCATGCAGTGAAACTCAAGCCCTGAATTTCATGCCTTGAAACTCCTGTCCTGAATCTCATGCCCTGAAACTCATGCCCTGAATATCATGCCCTGAAACTCCTGCACTGAAACTCATGCCATGAATCTCATATCCTGAAACTCACGCCCTGAATTACATGCCCTGAAACTCCTGCCCTGAAACTCATGCCCTGAAACTCATGCCCTGAAACTCATGCCCTGAATCTCCTGTCCTAAAAATCTTGCCCTGAATCTCATGCCCTGAAACTCATGCCCTGAATCTCATGCCCTGAAACTCCTGCGCTCAAACTCATGCACTGAAACTCATGCCCTGAATCTCATGCCTTGAAACTCCTGCCCTCAAACTCATGCACTGAAACTCATGCCCTGAATCTCATGCCCCGAAACACTTGCACTGAAACTCATGCCATGAATCTCATATCCTGAAACTCACGCCTTGAATCACATGCCCTGAAACTCCTGCCCTGAAACTCATGCCCTGAAACTCATGCACTGAAACTCATGCCCTGAATCTCATGCCCTGAAACTCGTGCCCTGAAACTCCTGCACTGAAACACCTGCCCTGAATCTCCTGCCCTGAAAATGAAGCCCTGAATCTCATGCTCTAAAACTCTTGCACTGAATCTCATGCCCTCAAGTTCCTGCACTGAAACTCATGCCCTGAATCTCATGCCCTGAAACTCATGCCCTGAACCTCATGCCCTGAAACTCAAGCCCTGAATCTCATGCCCTGAATCTCTTGCCCTAAATCACATACCCTGAAACTCCTGCCCTGAAACTCATGCACTGAAACTCATGCCCTGAATCACATGCCCTAAAACTCCTGCCCTGAAACTCATGCCCTGAAACTCATGCCCTGAAACTCATGCCCTGAAACTCATGCCCTGAAACTCATGCCCTGAAACTCCTGTCCTGAATCTCATGCCCTGAATCTCATGCCCTGAAACTCAAGCCCTGAATCTCATGCCCTGAAACTCATGCCCTAATTCACATACCCTGAAACTCCTGCCCTGAAACTCATGCACTCTAACTCATGCCCTATATCACATGCCCTAAAACTCCTGCCCTGAAACTCATGCCCTGAATCTCATGCCCTGAAACTCATGCTCTAAATCACATACCCTGAAACTACTGCCCTGAAACTCATGCACTGAAACTCATGCCCTGAATCACATGCACTAAAATTCCTGCCCTGAATCATCTGCCCAGAAACTCATGCCCTGAATTACATGCCCTGAAATACCTGCCCTGAATCTCATGCCCTGAAACTCATGCCCTGAATCTCATGCCCTGAATCTCATGCTCTAAAACTCGTGCACTGAATCTCATGCCCTCAAGTTCCTGCACTGAAACTCATGCCCTGAATCTCATGCCCTGAAACTCATGCCCTGAACCTCATGCCCTGAAACTCAAGCCCTGAATCTCATGCCCTGAAACTCATGCTCTAAATCACATACCCTGAAACTCCTGCCCTGAAACTCATGCACTGAAACTCATGCCCTGAACCACATGCCCTAAAACTCATGCCCTGAATCATCTGCCCAGAAACTCATGCCCTGAATTACATGCCCTGAAATACCTGCCCTGAATCTCATGCCCTGAAACTCATGCCCTGAATCTCATGCCCTGAAACTCCTGCCCTCAAACTCATGCACTGAAACTCATGCCCTGAATCTCATGCCTTGAAACTCCTGCCCTCAAACTCATGCACTGAAACTCATGCCCTGAATCACATGCCCTAAAACTCCTGCCCTGAATCATCTGCCCAGAAACTCATGCCCTGAATTACATGCCCTGAAATACCTGCCCTGAATCTCATGCCCTGAAACTCATGCCCTGAATCTCTTGCCCTGAAACTCCTGCACTGAAACTCATGCACTGAAACTAATGCCCTGAATCACATGCCCTAAAACTCCTGCCCTGAATCATCTGCCCAGAAAATCATGCCCTGAATTACATGCCCTGAAACTCCTGCCCTGAAACTCCTGCACTGAAACTCATGCCATGAATCTCATATCCTGAAACTCACGCCCTGAATTACATGCCCTGAAACTCCTGCCCTGAAACTCATGCCCTGAAATTCATGCCCTGAATCTCATGCCCTGAATCTCATGCCCTGAAACTCATGCCCTGAACCTCATGCCCTGAAACTCCTGCCCTCAAACTCATGCACTGAAACTCATGCCCTGAATTTCATGCCTTGAAACTCCTGCCCTCAACTTATGCACTGAAACTCATGCCCTGAATCTCCTGCACTGAAACTCATGCCATGAATCTCATATCCTGAAACTCATCCCCTGAATCTCATGCCCTGAATCTCATGCCCAGAAACTCCTGCACTGAAACACCTGCCCTGAATCTCCTGCCCTGAAAATCATGCCCTGAAACTCAAGCCCTGAATCTCCTGTCCTGAAACTCACGCACTGAAACTCATGCCCTGAAACTCCTGCCCTCAAACTCATGCAGTGAAACTCAAGCCCTGAATTTCATGCCTTGAAACTCCTGTCCTGAATCTCATGCCCTGAAACTCATGCCCTGAATATCATGCCCTGAAACTCCTGCACTGAAACTCATGCCATGAATCTCATATCCTGAAACTCACGCCCTGAATTACATGCCCTGAAACTCCTGCCCTGAAACTCATGCCCTGAAACTCATGCCCTGAATCTCCTGTCCTAAAAATCTTGCCCTGAATCTCATGCCCTGAAACTCATGCCCTGAATCTCATGCCCTGAAACTCCTGCGCTCAAACTCATGCACTGAAACTCATGCCCTGAATCTCATGCCTTGAAACTCCTGCCCTCAAACTCATGCACTGAAACTCATGCCCTGAATCTCATGCCCCGAAACACTTGCACTGAAACTCATGCCATGAATCTCATATCCTGAAACTCACGCCTTGAATCACATGCCCTGAAACTCCTGCCCTGAAACTCATGCCCTGAAACTCATGCACTGAAACTCATGCCCTGAATCTCATGCCCTGAAACTCGTGCCCTGAAACTCCTGCACTGAAACACCTGCCCTGAATCTCCTGCCCTGAAAATGAAGCCCTGAATCTCATGCTCTAAAACTCTTGCACTGAATCTCATGCCCTCAAGTTCCTGCACTGAAACTCATGCCCTGAATCTCATGCCCTGAAACTCATGCCCTGAACCTCATGCCCTGAAACTCAAGCCCTGAATCTCATGCCCTGAATCTCTTGCCCTAAATCACATACCCTGAAACTCCTGCCCTGAAACTCATGCACTGAAACTCATGCCCTGAATCACATGCCCTAAAACTCCTGCCCTGAATCATCTGCCCAGAAACTCATGCCCTGAATTACATGCCCTGAAATACCTGCCCTGAATCTCATGCCCTGAAACTCATGCCCTGAATCTCATGCCCTGAAACTCCTGCCCTCAAACTCATGCACTGAAACTCATGCCCTGAATCTCATGCCTTGAAACTCCTGCCCTCAAACTCATGCACTGAAACTCATGCCCTGAATCACATGCCCTAAAACTCCTGCCCTGAATCATCTGCCCAGAAACTCATGCCCTGAATTACATGCCCTGAAATACCTGCCCTGAATCTCATGCCCTGAAACTCATGCCCTGAATCTCTTGCCCTGAAACTCCTGCACTGAAACTCATGCACTGAAACTAATGCCCTGAATCACATGCCCTAAAACTCCTGCCCTGAATCATCTGCCCAGAAAATCATGCCCTGAATTACATGCCCTGAAACTCCTGCCCTGAAACTCCTGCACTGAAACTCATGCCATGAATCTCATATCCTGAAACTCACGCCCTGAATTACATGCCCTGAAACTCCTGCCCTGAAACTCATGCCCTGAAATTCATGCCCTGAATCTCATGCCCTGAATCTCATGCCCTGAAACTCATGCCCTGAACCTCATGCCCTGAAACTCCTGCCCTCAAACTCATGCACTGAAACTCATGCCCTGAATTTCATGCCTTGAAACTCCTGCCCTCAACTTATGCACTGAAACTCATGCCCTGAATCTCCTGCACTGAAACTCATGCCATGAATCTCATATCCTGAAACTCATCCCCTGAATCTCATGCCCTGAATCTCATGCCCAGAAACTCCTGCACTGAAACACCTGCCCTGAATCTCCTGCCCTGAAAATCATGCCCTGAAACTCAAGCCCTGAATCTCCTGTCCTGAAACTCACGCACTGAAACTCATGCCCTGAAACTCCTGCCCTCAAACTCATGCAGTGAAACTCAAGCCCTGAATTTCATGCCTTGAAACTCCTGTCCTGAATCTCATGCCCTGAAACTCATGCCCTGAATATCATGCCCTGAAACTCCTGCACTGAAACTCATGCCATGAATCTCATATCCTGAAACTCACGCCCTGAATTACATGCCCTGAAACTCCTGCCCTGAAACTCATGCCCTGAAACTCATGCCCTGAATCTCCTGTCCTAAAAATCTTGCCCTGAATCTCATGCCCTGAAACTCATGCCCTGAATCTCATGCCCTGAAACTCCTGCGCTCAAACTCATGCACTGAAACTCATGCCCTGAATCTCATGCCTTGAAACTCCTGCCCTCAAACTCATGCACTGAAACTCATGCCCTGAATCTCATGCCCCGAAACACTTGCACTGAAACTCATGCCATGAATCTCATATCCTGAAACTCACGCCTTGAATCACATGCCCTGAAACTCCTGCCCTGAAACTCATGCCCTGAAACTCATGCACTGAAACTCATGCCCTGAATCTCATGCCCTGAAACTCGTGCCCTGAAACTCCTGCACTGAAACACCTGCCCTGAATCTCCTGCCCTGAAAATGAAGCCCTGAATCTCATGCTCTAAAACTCTTGCACTGAATCTCATGCCCTCAAGTTCCTGCACTGAAACTCATGCCCTGAATCTCATGCCCTGAAACTCATGCCCTGAACCTCATGCCCTGAAACTCAAGCCCTGAATCTCATGCCCTGAATCTCTTGCCCTAAATCACATACCCTGAAACTCCTGCCCTGAAACTCATGCACTGAAACTCATGCCCTGAATCACATGCCCTAAAACTCCTGCCCTGAAACTCATGCCCTGAAACTCATGCCCTGAAACTCATGCCCTGAAACTCATGCCCTGAAACTCCTGTCCTGAAACTCATGCCCTGAATCTCATGCCCTGAATCTCATGCCCTGAAACTCAAGCCCTGAATCTCATGCCCTGAAACTCATGCCCTAATTCACATACCCTGAAACTCCTGCCCTGAAACTCATGCACTCTAACTCATGCCCTATATCACATGCCCTAAAACTCCTGCCCTGAAACTCATGCCCTGAATCTCATGCCCTGAAACTCATGCTCTAAATCACATACCCTGAAACTACTGCCCTGAAACTCATGCACTGAAACTCATGCCCTGAATCACATGCACTAAAATTCCTGCCCTGAATCATCTGCCCAGAAACTCATGCCCTGAATTACATGCCCTGAAATACCTGCCCTGAATCTCATGCCCTGAAACTCATGCCCTGAATCTCATGCCCTGAATCTCATGCTCTAAAACTCGTGCACTGAATCTCATGCCCTCAAGTTCCTGCACTGAAACTCATGCCCTGAATCTCATGCCCTGAAACTCATGCCCTGAACCTCATGCCCTGAAACTCAAGCCCTGAATCTCATGCCCTGAAACTCATGCTCTAAATCACATACCCTGAAACTCCTGCCCTGAAACTCATGCACTGAAACGCATGCCCTGAACCACATGCCCTAAAACTCATGCCCTGAATCATCTGCCCAGAAACTCATGCCCTGAATTACATGCCCTGAAATACCTGCCCTGAATCTCATGCCCTGAAACTCATGCCCTGAATCTCATGCCCTGAAACTCCTGCCCTCAAACTCATGCACTGAAACTCATGCCCTGAATCTCATGCCTTGAAACTCCTGCCCTCAAACTCATGCACTGAAAACTCATGCCCTGAATCACATGCCCTAAAACTCCTGCCCTGAATCATCTGCCCAGAAACTCATGCCCTGAATTACATGCCCTGAAATACCTGCCCTGAATCTCATGCCCTGAAACTCATGCCCTGAATCTCTTGCCCTGAAACTCCTGCACTGAAACTCATGCACTGAAACTAATGCCCTGAATCACATGCCCTAAAACTCCTGCCCTGAATCATCTGCCCAGAAAATCATGCCCTGAATTACATGCCCTGAAACTCCTGCCCTGAAACTCCTGCACTGAAACTCATGCCATGAATCTCATATCCTGAAACTCACGCCCTGAATTACATGCCCTGAAACTCCTGCCCTGAAACTCATGCCCTGAAATTCATGCCCTGAATCTCATGCCCTGAAACTCCTGCACTGAAACACCTGCCCTGAATCTCTGCCCTGAAACTCATGCCTGAATCTCATGACCTGAATCTCATGCTTTGAAACTCGTGCACTGAATCTCATGACCTCAAGTTCCTGCACTGAAACTCATGCCTCGAATCTCATGCCCTGAAACTCATGCCCTGAACCTCATGCCCTGAAACTCCTGCCCTCAAACTCATGCACTGAAACTCATGCCCTGAATCTCATGCCTTGAAACTCCTGCCCTCAACTTATGCACTGAAACTCATGCCCTGAATCTCCTGCACTGAAACTCATGCATGAATCTCATATCCTGAAACTCATCCCCTGAATCTCATGCCCTGAATCCCATGCCCAGAAACTCCTGCACTGAAACACCTGCCCTGAATCTCCTGCCCTGAAAATCATGCCCTGAAACTCAAGCCCTGAATCTCCTGTCCTGAAACTGACGCACTGAATCTCATGCCCCTGAAACTCCTGCCCTCAAACTCATGCAGTGAAACTCAAGCCCTGAATTTCATGCCTTGAAACTCCTGTCCTGAATCTCATGCCCTGAAACTCATGCCCTGAATATCATGCCCTGAAACTCCTGCACTGAAACTCATGCCATGAATCTCATATCCTGAAACTCACGCCCTGAATTACATACCCTGAAACTCCTGCCTTGAAACGCTTGCCCTGAAACTCATTCCCTGAATCTCCTTTCCTAAAACTCATGCCCTGAATCTCATGCCCTGAATCTCATGCCCTGAAATTCCTGCACTGAAACTCATGCCCTGAATCTCATGCCCTGAATCTCATGCTCTGAAATTCGTGCACTGAATCTCATGCCCTCAAGTTCCTGCACTGAAACTCATGCCCTGAATCTCATGCCCTGAAACTCATGCCCTGAACCTCATGCCCTGAAACTCAAGCCCTGAATCTCATGCCCTGAAACTCATGCCCTAAATCACATACCCTGAAACTCCTGCCCTGAAACTCATGCACTGAATCTCATGCCCTGAACCACATGCCCTAAAACTAATGCCCTGAATCATCTGCCCAGAAACTCATGCCCTGAATTACATGCCCTGAAACACCTGCCCTGAATCTCATGCCCTGAAACTCACGCCCTGAATCACATGCCCTGAAACTCCTGCCCTGAAACTCATGCCCTGAAACTCATGCCCTGAATCTCCTGTCCTGAAACTGATGCCCTGAATCTCATGCCCTGAATCTTATGCCCTGAAACTCCTGCACTGAAACACCTGCCCTGAATCTCCTGCCCTGAAAATGAAGCCTGAATCTCATGCTCTAAAACTCGTGCACTGAATCTCATGCCCTCAATTAACTGCACTGAAACTCATGCCCTGAATCTCATGCCCTGAAACTCATGCCCTGAACCTCATGCCCTGAAACTCAAGTCCTGAATCTCATGCCCTGAAACTCTTGCCCTAAATCACATACCCTGAAACTCCTGCCCTGAAACTCATGCACTGAAACTCATGCCCTGAATCACATGCCCTAAAACTCCTGCCCTGAATCATCTGCCCAGAAACTCATGCCCTGAATTACATGCCATGAAATACCTGCCCTGAATCTCATGCCCTGAAATTCATGCCCTGAATCTCATGCCCTGAAACTCCTGCACTGAAACTCATGCCCTGAAACTCATGCCCTGAATCACATGCCCTAAAATTCCTGCCCTGAATCAGATGCCCAGAAACTCATGCCCTGAATTACATGCCCTGAAATATCTGCCCTGAAT
The DNA here is from genome assembly GCF_030028105.1 of Mobula birostris. Taxonomy (NCBI): domain Eukaryota; kingdom Metazoa; phylum Chordata; class Chondrichthyes; order Myliobatiformes; family Myliobatidae; genus Mobula; species Mobula birostris. The sequence goes on from NW_027274116.1 coordinate 89,521, forward strand.
CTCATGCACTGAAACTCACGCCCTGAATTACATGCCCTGAAACTCCTGCCCTCAAACTCTTGCACTGAAACTCATGCCCTGAATCTCATGCCTTGAAACTCCTGCCCTCAAACTTATGCACTGAAACTCATGCCCTGAATCTCCTGCACTGAAACTCATGCCATGAATCTCATATCCTGAAACTCATGCCCTGAATCTCATGCCCTGAATCTCATGCCCTGAAATTCCTCCACTGAAACTCATGCCCTGAATCTCATGCCCTGAATCTCATGCTCTGAAATTCGTGCACTGAATCTCATGCCCTCAAGTTCCTGCACTGAAACTCATGCCCTGAATCTCATGCCCTGAAACTCATGCCCTGAACCTCATGCCCTGAAACTCAAGCCCTGAATCTCATGCCCTGAAACTCATGCCCTAAATCACATACCCTGAAACTCCTGCCCTGAAACTCATGCACTGAATCTCATGCCCTGAACCACATGCCCTAAAACTAATGCCCTGAATCATCTGCCCAGAAACTCATGCCCTGAATTACATGCCCTGAAAACACCTGCCCTGAATCTCATGCCCTGAAACTCACGCCCTGAATCACATGCCCTGAAACTCCTGCCCTGAAACTCATGCCCTGAAACTCATGCCCTGAAACTCATGCCCTGAATCTCCTGTCCTGAAACTGATGCCCTGAATCTCATGCCCTGAATCTCATGCCCTGAAACTCCTGCACTGAAACACCTGCCCTGAATCTCCTGCCCTGAAAATGAAGCCCTGAATCTCATGCTCTAAAACTCGTGCACTGAATCTCATGCCCTCAATTAACTGCACTGAAACTCATGCCCTGAATCTCATGCCCTGAAACTCATGCCCTCAACCTCATGCCCTGAAACTCAAGCCCTGAATCTCATGCCCTGAAACTCTTGCCCTAAATCACATACCCTGAAACTCCTGCCCTGAAACTCATGCACTGAAACTCATGCCCTGAATCACATGCCCTAAAACTCCTGCCCTGAATCATCTGCCCAGAAACTCATGCCCTGAATTACATGCCCTGAAATACCTGCCCTGAATCTCATGCCCTGAAATTCATGCCCTGAATCTCATGCCCTGAAACTCCTGCACTGAAACTCATGCCCTGAAACTCATGCCCTGAATCACATGCCCTAAAATTCCTGCCCTGAATCAGTTGCCCAGAAACTCATGCCCTGAATTACATGCCCTGAAATATCTGCCCTGAATCTCATGCACTGAAACTCACGCCCTGAATTACATGCCCTGAAACTCCTGCCCTCAAACTCATGCACTGAAACTCATGCCCTGAATCTCATGCCTTGAAACTCCTGCCCTCAAACTTATGCACTGAAACTCATGCCCTGAATCTCCTGCACTGAAACTCATGCCATGAATCTCATATCCTGAAACTCATGCCCTGAATCTCATGCCCTGAATCTCATGCCCAGAAACTCCTGCACTGAAACAGCTGCCCTGAATCTCCTGCCCTGAAAATCATGCCCTGAAACTCAAGCCCTGAATCTCATGCACTGAAACTCATGCCCTAAATCTCATACCCTGAATCTCCTGCCCTCAAACTCATGCACTGAAACTCATGCCCTGAATCACATGCCCTAAAACTCCTGCCCTGAATCATCTGCCCCAGAAACTCATGGCCTGAATTACATGCCCTGAAATTCCTGCCCTGAATCTCATGCCCTGAAACTCATGCCCTGAATCTCATGCCCTGAAACTCCTGCCCTCAAGCTCATGCAGTGAAACTCAAGCCCTGAATTTCATGCCTTGAAACTCCTGTCCTGAATCTCATGCCCTGAAACTCATGCCTGAATCTCATGCCCTGAAACTCCTGCACTGAAACTCATGCCATGAATCTCATATCCTGAAACTCACGCCCTGAATTTCATACCCTGAAACTCCTGCCTTGAAACGCATGCCCTGAAACTCATTCCCTGAATCTCCTGTCCTAAAACTCATGCCCTGGATCTCATGCCCTGAAATTCCTGCACTGAAACACCTGCCCTGAATCTCCTGCCCTGAAACTCATGCCCAGAATCTCATGCCCTGAATCTCATGCTCTGAAACTCGTGCACTGAATCTCATGCCCTCAAGTTCCTGCACTGAAACTCATGCCCTGAATCTCATGCCCTGAAACTCATGCCCTGAACCTCATGCCCTGAAACTCAAGCCCTGAATCTCATGCCCTGAAACTCATGCCCCTAAATCACATACCCTGAAACTCCTGCCCTGAAACTCATGCACTGAATCTCATGCCCTGATCCACATGCCCTAAAACTAATGCCCCTGAATCATCTGCCCAGAAACTCATGCCCTGAATTACATGCCCTGAAATACCTGCCCTGAATCTCATGCCCTGAAACTCATGCCCTGAATCTCATGCCCTGAAACTCCTGCCCTCAAACTCATGCACTGAAACTCATGCCCTGAATCTCATGCCTTGAAACTCCTGCCCTCAAATTCATGCACTGATACTCATGCCCTGAATCTCATGCCCTGAAACACCTGCACTGAATCTCATGCCCTGAAAACTCATGCCCTGAATCTCATGCCCTGAATCTCGTGCCCTGAAACTCCTGCACTGAAACACCTGCCCTGAATCTCCTGCCCTGAAAATGAAGCCCTGAATCTCATGCTCTAAAGCTCGTGCACTGAATCTCATGCCCTCAATTAACTGCACTGAAACTCATGCCCTGAATCTCATGCCCTGAAACTCATGCCCTGAACCTCATGCCCTGAACCTCAAGCCCTGAATCTCATGCCCTGAAACTCTTGCCCTAAATCACATACTCTGAAACTCCTGCCCTGAAACTCATGCACTGAAACTCATGCTCTGAATCACATGCCCTAAAACTCCTGCCCTGAATCATCTGCCCAGAAACTCATGCCCTGAATTACATGCCGTGAAATACCTGCCCTGAATCTCATGCCCTGAAACTCATGCCCTGAATCTCATGCCCTGAAACTCCTGCACTGAAACTCATGCACTGAAACTCATGCCCCTGAATCACATGCCCTAAAACTCCTGCCCTGAATCTTCTGCCCAGAAACTCATGCCCTGAATTACATGCCCTGAAATACCTGCCCTGAATCTCATGCCCTGAAACTCACTCCCTGAATCTTATGCCCTGAAACTCCTGCACTGAAACTCATGCCATGAATCTCATATCCTGAAACTCACGCCCTGAATTACATGCCCTGAAACTCCTGCCCTGAAACTCACGCCCTGAAACTCATGCCCCTGAATCTCATGCCCTGAAACTCATGGCCTGAATCTCATGCCCGGAATCTCATGCTGTGAAACTCGTGCACTGAATCTCATGACCTCAAGTTCCTGCACTGAAACTCTTGCCCTGAATCTCATGTCCTGAAACACCTGCCCTGAATCACCTACCCCGAAAATCATGCCCTGAATCTCATGCCCTGAAACTCCTGCCCTGAAAATCATGCCCTGAAACTCATGCCCTGAAACTCATGCCCTGAAACTCCTGTCCTGAAACTCATGCCCTGAATCTCATGCCCTGAATCTCATGCCCTGAAACTCAAGCCCTGAATCTCATGCCCTGAAACTCATGCCCTAATTCACATACCCTGAAACTCCTGCCCTGAAACTCCTGCACTGAAACTCATGCCCTGAAACTCATGCCCTGAATCACATGCCCTAAAATTCCTGCCCTGAATCAGTTGTCCCAGAAACTCATGCCCTGAATTACATGCCCTGAAATATCTGCCCTGAATCTCATGCACTGAAACTCACGCCCTGAATTACATGCCCTGAAACTCCTGCCCTCAAACTCATGCACTGAAACTCATGCCCTGAATCTCATGCCTTGAAACTCCTGCCCTCAAACTTATGCACTGAAACTCATGCCCTGAATCTCCTGCACTGAAACTCATGCCATGAATCTCATATCCTGAAACTCATGCCCTGAATCTCATGCCCTGAATCTCATGCCCAGAAACTCCTGCACTGAAACACCTGCCCTGAATCTCCTGCCCTGAAAATCATGCCCTGAAACTCAAGCCCTGAATCTCATGCACTGAAACTCATGCCCTAAATCTCATACCCTGAATCTCCTGCCCTCAAACTCATGCACTGAAACTCATGCCCTGAATCACATGCCCTAAAACTCCTGCCCTGAATCATCTGCCCAGAAACTCATGGCCTGAATTACATGCCCTGAAATTCCTGCCCTGAATCTCATGCCCTGAAACTCATGCCCTGAATCTCATGCCCTGAAACTCCTGCCCTCAAGCTCATGCAGTGAAACTCAAGCCCTGAATTTCATGCCTTGAAACTCCTGTCCTGAATCTCATGCCCTGAAACTCATGCCTGAATCTCATGCCCTGAAACTCCTGCACTGAAACTCATGCCATGAATCTCATATCCTGAAACTCACGCCCTGAATTTCATACCCTGAAACTCCTGCCTTGAAACGCATGCCCTGAAACTCATTCCCTGAATCTCCTGTCCTAAAACTCATGCCCTGAATCTCATGCCCTGAATCTCATGCTCTGAAACTCCTGCACTGAAACACCTGCCCTGAATCTCCTGCCCTGAAAATCATGCACTCAAACTCATGCCCTGAATTACATGCCCTGAAATACCTGCCCTGAATCTCATGCCCTGAAACTCACTCCCTGAATCTTATGCCCTGAAACTCCTGCACTGAAACTCATGCCATGAATCTCATATCCTGAAACTCACGCCCTGAATTACATGCCCTGAAACTCCTGCCCTGAAACTCACGCCCTGAAACTCATGCCCTGAATCTCATGCCCTGAAACTCCTGCACTGAAACACCTGCCCTGAATCTCCTACCCTGAAACTCATGCCCTGAATCTCATGCCCGGAATCTCATGCTGTGAAACTCGTGCACTGAATCTCATGACCTCAAGTTCCTGCACTGAAACTCTTGCCCTGAATCTCATGTCCTGAAACACCTGCCCTGAATCACCTACCCCGAAACTCATGCCCTGAATCTCATGCCCTGAAACTCCTGCCCTGAAAATCATGGCCCTGAAACTCATGCCCTGAAACTCATGCCCTGAAACTCCTGTCCTGAAACTCATGCCCTGAATCTCATGCCCTGAATCTCATGCCCTGAAACTCAAGCCCTGAATCTCATGCCCTGAAACTCATGCCCTAATTCACATACCCTGAAACTCCTGCCCTGAAACTCCTGCACTGAAACTCATGCCCTGAAACTCATGCCCTGAATCACATGCCCTAAAATCCTGCCCTGAATCAGTTGCCCAGAAACTCATGCCCTGAATTACATGCCCTGAAATATCTGCCCTGAATCTCATGCACTGAAACTCACGCCCTGAATTACATGCCCTGAAACTCCTGCCCTCAAACTCATGCACTGAAACTCATGCCCTGAATCTCATGCCTTGAAACTCCTGCCCTCAAACTTATGCACTGAAACTCATGCCCTGAATCTCCTGCACTGAAACTCATGCCATGAATCTCATATCCTGAAACTCATGCCCTGAATCTCATGCCCTGAATCTCATGCCCAGAAACTCCTGCACTGAAACACCTGCCCTGAATCTCCTGCCCTGAAAATCATGCCCTGAAACTCAAGCCCTGAATCTCATGCACTGAAACTCATGCCCTAAATCTCATACCCTGAATCTCCTGCCCTCAAACTCATGCACTGAAACTCAGGCCCTGAATCACATGCCCTAAAACTCCTGCCCTGAATCATCTGCCCAGAAACTCATGGCCTGAATTACATGCCCTGAAATTCCTGCCCTGAATCTCATGCCCTGAAACTCATGCCCTGAATCTCATGCCCTGAAACTCCTGCCCTCAAGCTCATGCAGTGAAACTCAAGCCCTGAATTTCATGCCTTGAAACTCCTGTCCTGAATCTCATGCCCTGAAACTCATGGCCTGAATCTCATGCCCTGAAACTCCTGCACTGAAACTCATGCCATGAATCTCATATCCTGAAACTCACGCCCTGAATTTCATACCCTGAAACTCCTGCCTTGAAACGCATGCTCTGAAACTCATTCCCTGAATCTCCTGTCCTAAAACTCATGCCCTGAATCTCATGCCCTGAATCTCACGCCCTGAAATTCCTGCACTGAAACACCTGCCCTGAATCTCCTGCCCTGAAACTCATGCCCAGAATCTCATGCCCTGAATCTCATGCTCTGAAACTCGTGCACTGAATCTCATGCCCTCAAGTTCCTGCACTGAAACTCATGCCCTGAATCTCATGCCCTGAAACTCATGCCCTGAACCTCATGCCCTGAAACTCAAGCCCTGAATCTCATGCCCTGAAACTCATGCCCTAAATCACATACCCTGAAACTCCTGCCCTGAAACTCATGCACTGAATCTCATGCCCTGATCCACATGCCCTAAAACTAATGCCCTGAATCATCTGCCCAGAAACTCATGCCCTGAATTACATGCCCTGAAATACCTGCCCTGAATCTCATGCCCTGAAACTCATGCCCTGAATCTCATGCCCTGAAACTCCTGCCCTCAAACTCATGCACTGAAACTCATGCCCTGAATCTCATGCCTTGAAACTCCTGCCCTCAAATTCATGCACTGATACTCATGCCCTGAATCTCATGCCCTGAAACACCTGCACTGAATCTCATGCCCTGAAACTCATGCCCTGAATCTCATGCCCTGAATCTCGTGCCCTGAAACTCCTGCACTGAAACACCTGCCCTGAATCTCCTGCCCTGAAAATGAAGCCCTGAATCTCATGCTCTAAAGCTCGTGCACTGAATCTCATGCCCTCAATTAACTGCACTGAAACTCATGCCCTGAATCTCATGCCCTGAAACTCATGCCCTGAACCTCATGCCCTGAACCTCAAGCCCTGAATCTCATGCCCTGAAACTCTTGCCCTAAATCACATACTCTGAAACTCCTGCCCTGAAACTCATGCACTGAAACTCATGCCCTGAATCACATGCCCTAAAACTCCTGCCCTGAATCATCTGCCCAGAAACTCATGCCCTGAATTACATGCCGTGAAATACCTGCCCTGAATCTCATGCCCTGAAACTCATGCCCTGAATCTCATGTCCTGAAACTCCTGCACTGAAACTCATGCACTGAAACTCATGCCCTGAATCACATGCCCTAAAACTCCTGCCCTGAATCTTCTGCCCAGAAACTCATGCCCTGAATTACATGCCCTGAAATACCTGCCCTGAATCTCATGCCCTGAAACTCACTCCCTGAATCTTATGCCCTGCAACTCCTGCACTGAAACTCATGCCATGAATCTCATATCCTGAAACTCACGCCCTGAATTACATGCCCTGAAACTCCTGCCCTGAAACTCACGCCCTGAAACTCATGCCCTGAATCTCATGCCCTGAAACTCCTGCACTGAAACACCTGCCCTGAATCTCCTGCCCTGAAACTCATGCCCTGAATCTCATGCCCGGAATCTCATGCTGTGAAACTCGTGCACTGAATCTCATGACCTCAAGTTCCTGCACTGAAACTCTTGCCCTGAATCTCATGTCCTGAAACACCTGCCCTGAATCACCTACCCCGAAACTCATGCCCTGAATCTCATGCCCTGAAACTCCTGCCCTGAAAATCATGCCCTGAAACTCATGCCCTGAAACTCATGCCCTGAAACTCCTGTCCTGAAACTCATGCCCTGAATCTCATGCCCTGAATCTCATGCCCTGAAACTCAAGCCCTGAATCTCATGCCCTGAAACTCATGCCCTAATTCACATACCCTGAAACTCCTGCCCTGAAACTCATGCACTCAAACTCATGCCCTGAATCACATGCCCTAAAGCTCCTGCCCTGAAACTCATGCCCTGAATCTCATGCCCTGAAACTCATGCTCTAAATCACATACCCTGAAACTACTGCCCTGAAACTCATGCACTGAAACTCATGCCCTGAATCACATGCACTAAAATTCCTGCCCTGAATCATCTGCCCAGAAACTCATGCCCTGAGTTACATGCCCTGAAATACCTGCCCTGAATCTCATGCCCTGAAACTCATGCCCTGAATCTCATGCCCTGAATCTCATGCTCTGAAACTCGTGCACTGAATCTCATGCCCTCAAGTTCCTGCACTGAAACTCATGCCCTGAATCTCATGCCCTGAAACTCATGCCCTGAACCTCATGCCCTGAAACTCAAGCCCTGAATCTCATGCCCTGAAACTCATGCTCTAAATCACATACCCTGAAACTCCTGCCCTGAAACTCATGCACTGAAACTCATGCCCTGAATCACATGCCCTAAAACTCATGCCCTGAATCATCTGCACAGAAACTCATGCCCTGAATTACATGCCCTGAAATACCTGCCCTGAATCTCATGCCCTGAAACTCATGCCCTGAATCTCATGCCCTGAAACTCCTGCCCTCAAACTCATGCACTGAAACTCATGCCCTGAATCTCATGCCTTGAAACTCCTGCCCTCAAACTCATGCACTGAAACTCATGCCCTGAATCTCATGCCCTGAAACACCTGCACTGAAACTCATGCCATGAATCTCATATCCTGAAACTCACGCCTTGAATCACATGCCCTGAAACTCCTGCCCTGAAACTCATGCCCTGAAACTCATGCTCTGAAACTCATGCTCTGAATCTCATGCCCTGAATCTCGTGCCCTGAAACTCCTGCACTGAAACACCTGCCCTGAATCTCATGCCCTGAAACTCATGCCCTGAAACTCATGCCCCGAATCTCGTGCCCTGGTACTCCTGCACTGAAACTCATGCCATGAATCTCATATCCTGAAACTCACGCCCTGAATTACATGCCCTGAAACTCCTGCCCTGAAACTCATGCCCTGAAATTCATGCCCTGAAACTCATGCCCTGAAACTCATGCCCTGACTCTCCTGTCCTAAAAATCATGCCCTGAATCTCATGCCCTGAAACTCATGCCCTGAATCTCATGCCCTGAAACTCCTGCGCTCAAACTCATGCACTGAAACTCATGCCCTGAATCTCATGCCTTGAAACTCTTGCCCTCAAACTCATGACTGAAACTCATGCCCTGAATCTCATGCCCCGAAACACTTGCACTGAAACTCATGCCATGAATCTCATATCCTGAAACTCACGCCTTGAATCACATGCCCTGAAACTCCTGCCCTGAAACTCATGCCCTGAAACTCATGCACTGAAACTCATGCCCTGAATCTCATGCCCTGAAACTCGTGCCCTGAAACTCCTGCACTGAAACACCTGCCCTGAATCTCCTGCCCTGAAAATGAAGCCCTGAATCTCATGCTCTAAAACTCTTGCACTGAATCTCATGCCCTCAAGTTCCTGCACTGAAACTCATGCCCTGAATCTCATGCCCTGAAACTCATGCCCTGAACTTCATGCCCTGAAACTCAAGCCCTGAATCTCATGCCCTGAATCTCTTGCCCTAAATCACATACCCTGAAACTCCTGCCCTGAAACTCATGCACTGAAACTCATGCCCTGAATCACATGCCCTAAAACTCCTGCCCTGAATCATCTGCCCAGAAACTCATGCCCTGAATCTCATGCCCTGAAACTCCTGCTCTGAAACTCATGCACTGAAACTCATGCCCTGAATCACATGCCCTAAAACTCCTGCCCTGAATCATCTGCCCAGAAACTCATGCCCTGAATTACATGCCCTGAAATACCTGCCCTGAATCTCATGCCCTGAAACTCATGCCCTGAAACTCCTGCCCTGAAACTCATGCCCTGAAACTCATGCCCTGAAACTCATGCCCTGAAACTCCTGTCCTGAAACTCATGCCCTGAATCTCATGCCCTGAATCTCATGCCCTGAAACTCAAGCCCTGAATCTCATGCCCTGAAACTCATGCCCTAATTCACATACCCTGAAACTCCTGCCCTGAAACTCATGCACTCTAACTCATGCCCTATATCACATGCCCTAAAACTCCTGCCCTGAAACTCATGCCCTGAATCTCATGCCCTGAAACTCATGCTCTAAATCACATACCCTGAAACTACTGCCCTGAAACTCATGCACTGAAACTCATGCCCTGAATCACATGCACTAAAATTCCTGCCCTGAATCATCTGCCCAGAAACTCATGCCCTGAATTACATGCCCTGAAATACCTGCCCTGAATCTCATGCCCTGAAACTCATGCCCTGAATCTCATGCCCTGAATCTCATGCTCTGAAACTCGTGCACTGAATCTCATGCCCTCAAGTTCCTGCACTGAAACTGATGCCCTGAATCTCATGCCCTGAAACTCATGCCCTGAACCTCATGCCCTGAAACTCAAGCCCTGAATCTCATGCCCTGAAACTCATGCTCTAAATCACATACCCTGAAACTCCTGCCCTGAAACTCATGCACTGAAACTCATGCCCTGAATCACATGCCCTAAAACTCATGCCCTGAATCATCTGCCCAGAAACTCATGCCCTGAATTACATGCCCTGAAATACCTGCCCTGAATCTCATGCCCTGAAACTCATGCCCTGAATCTCATGCCTTGAAACTCCTGCCCTCAAACTCATGCACTGAAACTCATGCCCTGAAACTCATGACCTGAATGTCCTGTCCTAAAACTCATGCCCTGAATCTCATGCCCTGAATCTCATGCCCTGAAACTCCTGCACTGAAACACCAGCCCTGAATCTCCTGCCCTGAAACTCATGCCCTGAATCTCATGCCCTGAATCTCACGCTCTGAAACTCGTTCACTGAATCTCATGACCTCAAGTTCCTCCACTGAAACTCATGCCCTGAATCTCATGTCCTGAAACTCCTGCCCTGAATCACCTACCCTGAAACTCATGACCTGAATCTCATACCCTGAAACTCCTGCACTGAAACTCATGCCATGAATCTCAGATCCTGAAACTCACGCCCTGAATCACATGCCCTGAAACTCCTGCCCTGAAACTCATGCCCTGAAACTCATGCCCTCAAACTCATGCCCTGAAACTCCTGCCCTGAAACTCATGCCCTGAAACTCATGCTCTGAAACTCATGCTCTGAAACACCTGCCCTGAATCTCCTGCCATGAAACTCATGCCCTGAATCTCATGCCCTGAATCTCACGCTCTGAATCTCGTGCACTGAATCTCATGACCTCAAGTTCCTGCACTGAAACTCATGCCCTGAATCACATGCCCTAAAACTCCTGCCCTGAATCATCTGCCCAGAAACTCATGCCCTGAATTACATGCCCTGAAATTCCTGCCCTGAATCTCATGCCCTGAAACTCCTGCCCTCAAACTCATGGAGTGAAACTCATGCCCTGAATCTCATGCCTTGAAACTCCTGTCCTGAATCACCTGCACTGATCTCATGCCATGAATCTCATATCCTGAAATTTACGCCCTGAATCACATGCCCTGAAACTCCTGCCCTGAAACTCCTGCACTGAAACACCTGCCCTGAATCTCATGCCCTGAAACTCATGCCCTGAACTTCATGCCCTGAAACTCAAGCCCTGAATCTCATGCCCTGAAAATCATGTCCTGAAACTCATGCCCTGAATCACATGCCCTAAAACTCCTGCCCTGAATCAGCTGCCCAGAAACTCATGCCCTGAATTACATGCCCTGAAATACCTGCCCTGAATCTCATGCCCTGAAACTCATGCCCTGAATCTCATGCCCTGAAACTCCTGCCCTCAAACTCATGCACTGAAACTCATGCCCTGACACTCCTGCACTGAAACTCATGCCATGAATCTCATATCCTGAAACTCATGCCCTGAATCTCATGCCCAGAAAATCATGCCCTGAAACTCAAGCCCTGAATCTCAAGCACTGAAACTCATGCCCTAAATCTCATACCCTGAATCTCCTGCCCTGAAACTCATGCACTGAAACTCATGCCCTGAATCACATGCCCTAAAACTCCGGCCCTGAATCATCTGCCCAGAAACTCATGCCCTGAATTACATGCCCTGAAATTCCTGCCCTGAATCTCATGCCCTGAAACTCCTGCCCTCAAACTCATGCAGTGAAACTCAAGCCCTGAATTTCATGCCTTGAAACTCCTGTCCTGAATCTCATGCCCTGAAACTCATGCCCTGAATCTCATGCCCTGAAACTCCTGCACTGAAACTCATGCCATGAATCTCATATCCTGACACTCACGCCCTGAATTACATGCCCTGAAACTCCTGCCTTGAAACGCATGCCCTGAAACTCATTCCCTGAATCTCCTGTCCTAAAACTCATGCCCTGAATCTCATGCCCTGAATCTCATGCCCTGAAACTCCTGCACTGAAACTCGTGCACTGAATCTCATGACCTCAAGGTCCTGCACTGAAACTCATGCCCTGAATCTCATGTCCTGAAACTCCTGCCTGAATCACCTACCCTGAAACTCATGCCCTGAATCTCATGCGCTGAAACTCCTGCACTGAAACTCATGCCATGAATCTCATATCCTGAAACTCACGCCCTGAATCACATGCCCTGAAAGTCTTGCCCTGAAACTCATGCCCTGAAACTCATGCCCTGAATCTCCTGTCCTGAAACTCATGCCCTGAATCTCATGCCCTGAATCTCATGCCCTGAAACTCCTGCACTGAAACACCTGCCCTGAATCTCCTGCCCTGAAAATCATGCCCTGAATCTCATGCCCTGAATCTCATGCTCTGAAACTCGTGCACTGAATCTCATGCTCTCAAGTTCCTGCACTGAAACTCATGCCTGAATCTCATGCCCTGAAACTCATGCCCTGAACCTCATGCCCTGAAACTCAAGCCCTGAATCTCATGCCCTGAAATTCATGCCCTAAATCACATACCCTGAAACTAATGCCCTGAAACTCATGCCCTGAATCACATGCCCTAAAATTCCTGCCCTGAATCATCTGCCCAGAAACTCATGCCCTAAATTACTTGCCCTGAAATACCTACCCTGAATCTCATGCCCTGAAACTCATGCCCTGAATCTCATGCCCTGAATCTCATGCCCTGAAACTCCTGCACTGAAACACCTGCCCTGAATCTCCTGCCTTGAAAATCATGCCCTGAATCTCATGCCCTGAATCTCATGCTCTGAAACTCGTGCACTGAATCTCATGCCCTGAAACTCATGCCCTGAATCTCATGCCCTGAAACTCAAGCCCTGAATCTCATGCCCTGAAACTCATGCCCTAAATCACATACCCTGAAACTCCTGCCCCTGAAACTCATGCACTGAATCTCATGCCCTGAACCACATGCCCTAAAACTAATGCCCTGAATCATCTGCCCAGAAACTCATGCCCTGAATTACATGCCCTGAAATACCTGCCCTGAATCTCATGCCCTGAAACTCATGCCCTGAATCTCATGCCCTGAAACTCCTGCCCTCAAACTCATGCACTGAAACTCATGCCTTTAATCTCATGCCTTGAAACTCCTGCCCTCAAATTCATGCACTGAAACTCATGCCCTGAATCTCATCCCCTGAAACACCTGCACTGAATCTCATGCCATGAATCTCATATCCTGAAACTGACGCCTTGAATCACATGCCCTGAAACTCCTGCCCTGAAACTCATGCCCTGAAACTCATGCCCTGAATCTCATGCCCTGAATCTCGTGCCCTGAAACTCCTGCACTTAAACACCTGCCCTCAATCTCCTGCCCTGAAAATCATGCCCTGAATCTCATGCTCTAAAACTCGTGCACTGAATCTCATGCCCTCAATTAACTGCACTGAAACTCATGCCCAAAAAATCTCATGCCCTGAAACTCATGCCCTGAACCTCATGCCCTGAAACTCAAGCCCTGAATCTCATGCCCTGAAACTCTTGCCCTAAATCACAAACCCTGAAACTCCTGCCCTGAAACTCATACACTGAACCTCATGCCCTGAATCACATGCCCCTAAAACTCCTGCCCTGAATCAACTGCCCAGAAACTCATGCCCTGAATTACATGCCCTGAAATACCTGCCCTGAATCTCATGCCCTGAAATTCATGCCCTGAATCTCATGCCTGAAACTCCTGCACTGAAACTCATGACCTGAAACTCATGCCCTGAATCACATGCCCTAAAACTCCTGCCCTGAATCAGCTGCCCAGAAACTCATGCCCTGAATTACATGCCCTGAAATATCTGCCCTGAATCTCATACCCTGAAACTCATGCCCTAAATCTCATGCCCTGAAACTCCTGCCCTCAAAGTCATGCACTGAAACTCATGCCCTGAATCTCATGCCTTGAAACTCCTGCCCTCAAACTTATGCACTGAAACTCATGCCCTGAATCTCCTGCAGTGAAACTCATGCCATGAATCTCATATCCTGAAACTCATGCCCTGAATCTCATGCCCTGAATCTCATGCCCAGAAACTCCTGCACTGAAACACCTGCCCTGAATCTCCTGCCCTGAAAATCATGCCCTGAAACTCAAGCCCTGAATCTCATGCACTGAAACTCATGCCCTAAATCTCATACCCTGAATCTCCTGCCCTGAAACTCATGCACTGAAACTCATGCCCTGAATCACATGCCCACAAACTCCTGCCCTGAATCATCTGCCCAGAAACTCATGCCCTGAATTACATGCCCTGAAATTCCTGCCCTGAATCTCATGCCCTGAAACTCATGCCCTGAATCTCATGCCCTGAATCTCACGCTCTGAAACTCGTGCACTGAATCTCATGACCTCAAGGTCCTGCACTGAAACTCATGCCCTGAATCTCATGTCCTGAAACTCCTGCCCTGAATCACCTACCCTGAAACTCATGCCCTGAATCTCATGCGCTGAAACTCCTGCTCTGAAACTCATGCCATGAATCTCATATCCTGAAACTCACGCCCTGAATCACATGCCCTGAAACTCCTGCCCTGAAACTCATGCCCTGAAACTCATGCCCTGAATCTCCTGTCCTGAAACTCATGCCCTGAATCTCATGCCCTGAATCTCATGCCCTGAAACTCCTGCACTGAAACACCTGCCCTGAATCTCCTGCCTTGAAAATCATGCCCTGAATCTCATGCCCTGAAACTCAAGCCCTGAATCTCATGCCCTGAAACTCATGCCCTAAATCACATACCCTGAAACTCCTGCCCTGAAACTCATGCACTGAATCTCATGCCCTGAACCACATGCCCTGAAACTCGTGCACTGAATCTCATGCCCTCAAGTTCCTGCACTGATACTCATGCCCTGAATCTCATGCCCTGAAACTCATGCCCTGAATCTCATGCCCTGAAACTCAAGCCCTGAATCTCATGCCTGAAACTCATGCCCTAAATCACATACCCTGAAACTCCTGCCCTGAATCTCATGCCCTCAAGTTCCTGCACTGAAACTCATGCCCTGAATCTCATGCCCTGAAACTCATGCCCTGAATCTCATGCCCTGAAACTCAAGCCCTGAATCTCATGCCCTGAACCACATGCCCTAAAACTAATGCCCTGAATCATCTGCCCAGAAACTCATGCCCTGAATTACATGCCCCTGAAATACCTGACCTGAATCTCATGCCCTGAAACTCATGCCCTGAATCTCATGCCCTGAAACTCCTGCCCTCAAAATCATGCACTGAAACTCATGCCTTGAAACTCCTGCCCTCAAATTCATGCACTGAAACTCATGCCCTGAATCTCATCCCCTGAAACACCTGCACTGAATCTCATGCCATGAATCTCATATCCTGAAACTCACGCCCTGAATCACATGCCCTGAAACTCCTGCCCTGAAACTCATGCCCTGAAACTCATGCCCTGAATCTCCTGTCCTGAAACTCATGCCCTGAATCTCATGCCCTGAATCTCATGCCCTGAAACTCCTGCACTGAAACACCTGCCCTGAATCTCCTGCCCTGAAAATCATGCACTGAATCTCATGCCCTGAATCTCATGCTCTGAAACTCGTGCACTGAATCTCATGCTCTCAAGTTCCTGCACTGAAACTCATGCCCTGAATCTCATGCCCTGAAACTCATGCCCTCAACCTCATGCCCTGAAACTCAAGCCCTGAATCTCATGCCCTGAAACTCATGCCCTAAATCACATACCCTGAAACTAATGCCCTGAAACTCATGCCCTGAATCACATGCCCTAAAATTCCTGCCCTGAATCATCTGCCCAGAAACTCATGCCCTAAATTACTTGCCCTGAAATACCTACCCTGAATCTCATGCCCTGAAACTCATGCCCTGAATCTCATGCCCTGAATCTCATGCCCTGAAACTCCTGCACTGAAACACCTGCCCTGAATCTCCTGCCTTGAAAATCATGCCCTGAATCTCATGCCCTGAATCTCATGCTCTGAAACTCGTGCACTGAATCTCATGCCCTGAAACTCATGCCCTGAATCTCATGCCCTGAAACTCAAGCCCTGAATCTCATGCCCTGAAACTCATGCCCTAAATCACATACCCTGAAACTCCTGCCCTGAAACTCATGCACTGAATCTCATGCCCTGAACCACATGCCCTAAAACTAATGCTCTGAATCATCTGCCCAGAAACTCATGCCCTGAATTACATGCCCTGAAATACCTGCCCTGAATCTCATGCCCTGAAACTCATGCCCTGAATCTCATGCCCTGAAACTCCTGCCCTCAAACTCATGCACTGAAACTCATGCCTTTAATCTCATGCCTTGAAACTCCTGCCCTCAAATTCATGCACTGAAACTCATGCCCTGAATCTCATCCCCTGAAACACCTGCACTGAATCTCATGCCATGAATCTCATATCCTGAAACTGACGCCTTGAATCACATGCCCTGAAACTCCTGCCCTGAAACTCATGCCCTGAAACTCATGCCCTGAATCTCATTGCCCTGAATCTCGTGCCCTGAAACTCCTGCACTTAAACACCTGCCCTGAATCTCCTGCCCTGAAAATCATGCCCTGAATCTCATGCTCTAAAACTCGTGCACTGAATCTCATGCCCTCAATTAACTGCACTGAAACTCATGCCCAAAAATCTCATGCCCTGAAACTCATGCCCTGAACCTCATGCCCTGAAACTCAAGGCCCTGAATCTCATGCCCTGAAACTCTTGCCCTAAATCACAAACCCTGAAACTCCTGCCCTGAAACTCATGCACTGAACCTCATGCCCTGAATCACATGCCCTAAAACTCCTGCCCTGAATCATCTGCCCAGAAACTCATGCCCTGAATTACATGCCCTGAAATACCTGCCCTGAATCTCATGCCCTGAAATTCATGCCCTGAATCTCATGCCCTGAAACTCCTGCACTGAAACTCATGCCCTGAAACTCATGCCCTGAATCACATGCCCTAAAACTCCTGCCCTGAATCAGCTGCCCAGAAACTCATGCCCTGAATTACATGCCCTGAAATATCTGCCCTGAATCTCATACCCCTGAAACTCATGCCCTAAATCTCATGCCCTGAAACTCCTGCCCTCAAAGTCATGCACTGAAACTCATGCCCTGAATCTCATGCCTTGAAACTCCTGCCCTCAAACTTATGCACTGAAACTCATGCCCTGAATCTCCTGCAGTGAAACTCATGCCATGAATCTCATATCCTGAAACTCATGCCCTGAAACTCATGCCCTGAATCTCATGCCCAGAAACTCCTGCACTGAAACACCTGCCCTGAATCTCCTGCCCTGAAAATCATGCCCTGAAACTCAAGCCCTGAATCTCATGCACTGAAACTCATGCCCTAAATCTCATACCCTGAATCTCCTGCCCTGAAACTCATGCACTGAAACTCATGCCCTGAATCACATGCCCACAAACTCCTGCCCTGAATCATCTGCCCAGAAACTCATGCCCTGAATTACATGCCCTGAAATTCCTGCCCTGAATCTCATGCCCTGAAACTCATGCCCTGAATCTCATGCCCTGAATCTCACGCTCTGAAACTCGTGCACTGAATCTCATGACCTCAAGGTCCTGCACTGAAACTCATGCCCTGAATCTCATGTCCTGAAAATCCTGCCCTGAATCACCTACCCTGAAATTCATGCCCTGAATCTCATGCGCTGAAACTCCTGCACTGAAACTCATGCCATGAATCTCATATCCTGAAACTCACGCCCTGAATCACATGCCCTGAAACTCCTGCCCTGAAACTCATGCCCTGAAACTCATGCCCTGAATCTCCTGTCCTGAAACTCATGCCCTGAATCTCATGCCCTGAATCTCATGCCCTGAAACTCCTGCACTGAAACACCTGCCCTGAATCTCCTGCCCTGAAAATCATGCCTGTATCTCATGTCCTGAATCTCATGCTCTGAAAACTCGTGCACTGAATCTCATGCCCTCAAGTTCCTGCACTGAAACTCATGCCCTGAATCTCATGCCCTGAAACTCATGCCCTGAACCTCATGCCCTGAAACTCAAGCCCTGAATCTCATGCCCTGAAACTCATGCCCTAAATCACATACCCTGAAACTAATGCCCTGAAACTCATGCACTGAAACTCATGCCCTGAATCACATGCCCTAAAATTCCTGCCCTGAATCATCTGCCCAGAAACTCATGCCCTAAATTACATGCCCTGAAATACCTACCCTGAATCTCATGCCCTGAAACTCATGCCCTGAATCTCATGCCCTGAATCTCATGCCCTGAAACTCCTGCACTGAAATACCTGCCCTGAATCTCCTGCCTTGAAAATCATGCCCTGAATCTCATGCCCTGAATCTCATGCTCTGAAACTCGTGCACTGAATCTCATGCCCTCAAGTTCCTGCACTGAAACTCATGCCCTGAATCTCATGCCCTGAAACTCATGCCATGAATCTCATGCCCTGAAACTCAAGCCCTGAATCTCATGCCCTGAAACTCATGCCCTAAATCACATACCCTGAAACTCCTGCCCTGAAACTCATGCACTGAATCTCATGCCCTGAACCACATGCCCTAAAACTAATGCCCTGAATCATCTGCCCAGAAACTCATGCCATGAATTACATGCCCTGAAATACCTGCCCTGAATCTCATGCCCTGAAACTCATGCCCTGAATCTCATGCCCTGAAACTCCTGCCCTCAAACTCATGCACTGAAACTCATGCCTTTAATCTCATGCCTTGAAACTCCTGCCCTCAAATTCATGCACTGAAACTCATGCCCTGAATCTCATCCCCTGAAACACCTGCACTGAATCTCATGCCATGAATCTCATATCCTGAAACTGACGCCTTGAATCACATGCCCTGAAACTCCTGCCCTGAAACTCATGCCCTGAAACTCATGCCCTGAATCTCATGCCCTGAATCTCGTGCCCTGAAACTCCTGCACTTAAACACCTGCCCTGAATCTCCTGCCCTGAAAATCATGCCCTGAATCTCATGCCCTGAACCTCATGCCCTGAAACTCAAGCCCTGAATCTCATGCCCTGAAACTCTTGCCCTAAATCACGAACCCTGAAACTCCTGCCCTGAAACTCATGCACTGAACCTCATGCCCTGAATCACATGCCCTAAAAACTCCTGCCCTGAATCATCTGCCCAGAAACTCATGCCCTGAATTACATGCCCTGAAATATCTGCCCTGAATCTCATACCCTGAAACTCATGCCCTAAATCTCATGCCCTGAAACTCCTGCCCTCAATGTCATGCACTGAAACTCATGCCCTGAATCTCATGCCTTGAAACTCCTGCCCTCAAACTTATGCACTGAAACTCATGCCCTGAATCTCCTGCAGTGAAACTCATGCCATGAATCTCATATCCTGAAACTCATGCCCTGAATCTCATGCCCTGAATCTCATGCCCAGAAACTCCTGCACTGAAACACCTGCCCTGAATCTCCTGCCCTGAAAATCATGCCCTGAAACTCAAGCCCTGAATCTCATGCACTGAAACTCATGCCCTAAATCTCATACCCTGAATCTCCTGCCCTGAAACTCATGCACTGAAACTCATGCCCTGAATCACATGCCCACAAACTCCTGCCCTGAATCATCTGCCCAGAAACTCATGCCCTGAATTACATGCCCTGAAATTCCTGCCCTGAATCTCCTGCCCTGAAACTCATGCCCTGAATCTCATGCCCTGAATCTCACGCTCTGAAACTCGTGCACTGAATCTCATGACCTCAAGGTCCTGCACTGAAACTCATGCCCTGAATCTCATGTCCTGAAACTCCTGCCCTGAATCACCTACCCTGAAACTCATGCCCTGAATCTCATGCGCTGAAACTCCTGCACTGAAACTCATGCCATGAATCTCATATCCTGAAACTCACGCCCTGAATCACATGCCCTGAATCTCCTGCCCTGAAACTCATGCCCTGAAACTCATGCCCTGAATCTCCTGTCCTGAAACTCATGCCCTGAATCTCATGCCCTGAATCTCATGCCCTGAAACTCCTGCACTGAAACACCTGCCCTGAATCTCCTGCCCTGAAAATCATGCCCTGAATCTCATGCCCTGAATCTCATGCTCTGAAACTCGTGCACTGAATCTCATGCCCTCAAGTTCCTACACTGAAACTCATGCCCTGAATCTCATGCCCTGAAACTCATGCCCTGAACCTCATGCCCTGAAACTCAAGCCCTGAATCTCATGCCCTGAAACTCATGCCCTAAATCACATACCCTGAAACTAATGCCCTGAAACTCATGCACTGAAACTCATGCCCTGAATCACATGCCCTAAAATTCCTGCCCTGAATCATCTGCCCAGAAACTCATGCCCTAAATTACATGCCCTGAAATACCTACCCTGAATCTCATGCCCTGAAACTCATGCCCTGAATCTCATGCCCTGAATCTCATGCCCTGAAACTCCTGCACTGAAACACCTGCCCTGAATCTCCTGCCTTGAAAATCATGCCCTGAATCTCATGCCCTGAATCTCATGCTCTGAAACTCGTGCACTGAATCTCATGCCCTCAAGTTCCTGCACTGAAACTCATGCCCTGAATCTCATGCCCTGAAACTCATGCCCTGAATCTCATGCCCTGAAACTCAAGCCCTGAATCTCATGCCCTGAAACTCATGCCCTAAATCACATACCCTGAAACTCCTGCCCTGAAACTCATGCACTGAATCTCATGCCCTGAACCACATGCCCTAAAACTAATGCCCTGAATCATCTGCCCAGAAACTCATGCCCTGAATTACATGCCCTGAAATACCTGCCCTGAATCTCATGCTCTGAAACTCATGCCCTGAATCTCATGCCCTGAAACTCCTGCCCTCAAACTCATGCACTGAAACTCATGCCTTTAATCTCATGCCTTGAAACTCCTGCCCCTCAAATTCATGCACTGAAACTCATGCCCTGAATCTCATCCCCTGAAACACCTGCACTGAATCTCATGCCATGAATCTCATATTGTGAAACTGACGCCTTGAATCACATGCCCTGAAACTCCTGCCCTGAAACTCATGCCCTGAAACTCATGCCCTGAATCTCATGCCCTGAATCTCGTGCCCTGAAACTCCTGCACTTAAACACCTGCCCTGAATCTCCTGCCCTGAAAATCATGCCCTGAATCTCATGCCCTGAACCTCATGCCCTGAAACTCAAGCCCTGAATCTCATGCCCTGAAACTCCTGCCCTAAATCACAAACCCTGAAACTCCTGCCCTGAAACTCATGCACTGAACCTCATGCCCTGAATCACATGCCCTAAAACTCCTGCCCTGAATCATCTGCCCAGAAACTCATGCCCTGAATTACATGCCCTGAAATACCTGCCCTGAATCTCATGCCCTGAAATTCATGCCCTGAATCTCATGCCCTGAAACTCCTGCACTGAAACTCATGACCTGAAACTCATGCCCTGAATCACATGCCCTAAAACTCCTGCCCGTGAATCAGCTGCCCAGAAACTCATGCCCTGAATTACATGCCCTGAAATATCTGCCCTGAATCTCATACCCTGAAACTCATGCCCTAAATCTCATGCCCTGAAACTCCTGCCCTCAAAGTCATGCACAGAAACTCATGCCCTGAATCTCATGCCTTGAAACTCCTGCCCTCAAACTTACGCACTGAAACTCATGCCCTGAATCTCCTGCAGTGAAATCCATGCCATGAATCTCATATCCTGAAACTCATGCCCTGATCTCATGCCCTGAATCTCATGCCCAGAAACTCCTGCACTGAAACACCTGCCCTGAATCTCCTGCCCTGAAAATCATGCCCTGAAACTCAAGCCCTGAATCTCATGCACTGAAACTCATGCACTAAATCTCATACCCTGAATCTCCTGCCCTGAAACTCATGCACTGAAACTCATGCCCTGAATCACATGCCCACAAACTCCTGCCCTGAATCATCTGCCCAGAAACTCATGCCCTGAATTACATGCCCTGAAATTCCTGCCCTGAATCTCATGCCCTGAAACTCATGCCCTGAATCTCACGCTCTGAAACTCGTGCACTGAATCTCATGACCTCAAGGTCCTGCACTGAAACTCATGCCCTGAATCTCATGTCCTGAAACTCCTGCCCTGAATCACCTACCCTGAAACTCATGCCCTGAATCTCATGCGCTGAAACTCCTGCACTGAAACTCATGCCATGAATCTCATATCCTGAAACTCACGCCCTGAATCACATGCCCTGAAACTCCTGCCCTGAAACTCATGCCCTGAAACTCATGCCCTGAATCTCCTGTCCTGAAACTCATGCCCTGAATCTCATGCCCTGAATCTCATGCCCTGAAACTCCTGCACTGAAACACCTGCCCTGAATCTCCTGCCCTGAAAATCATGCCCTGAATCTCATGCCCTGAATCTCATGCTCTGAAACTCGTGCACTGAATCTCATGCCCTCAAGTTCCTGCACTGAAACTCATGCCCTGAATCTCATGCCCTGAAACTCATGCCCTGAACCTCATGCCCTGAAACTCAAGCCCTGAATCTCATGCCCTGAAACTCATGCCCTAAATCACATACCCTGAAACTAATGCCCTGAAACTCATGCACTGAAACTCATGCCCTGAATCACATGCCCTAAAATTCCTGCCCTGAATCATCTGCCCAGAAACTCATGCCCTAAATTACATGCCCTGAAATATCTACCCTGAATCTCATGCCCTGAAACTCATGCCCTGAATCTCATGCCCTGAATCTCATGCCCTGAAACTCCTGCACTGAAACACCTGCCCTGAATCGCCTGCCTTGAAAATCATGCCCTGAATCTCATGCCCTGAATCTCATGCTCTGAAACTCGTGCACTGAATCTCATGCCCTCAAGTTCCTGCACTGAAACTCATGCACTGAATCTCATGCCCTGAAACTCATGCCCTGAATCTCATGCCCTGAAACTCAAGCCCTGAATCTCATGCCCTGAAACTCATGCCCTAAATCACATACCCTGAAACTCCTGCCCTGAAACTCATGCACTGAATCTCATGCCCTGAACCACATGCCCTAAAACTAATGCCCTGAATCATCTGCCCAGAAACTCATGCCCTGAATTACATGCCCTGAAATACCTGCCCTGAATCTCATGCCCTGAAACTCATGCCCTGAATCTCATGCCCTGAAACTCCTGCCCTCAAACTCATGCACTGAAACTCATGCCTTTAATCTCATGCCTTGAAACTCCTGCCCTCAAATTCATGCACTGAAACTCATGCCCTGAATCTCATCCCCTGAAACACCTGCACTGAATCTCATGCAATGAATCTCATATCCTGAAACTGACGCCTTGAATCACATGCCCTGAAACTCCTGCCCTGAAACTCATGCCCTGAAACTCATGCCCTGAATCTCATGCCCTGAATCTCGTGCCCTGAAACTCCTGCACTTAAACACCTGCCCTGAATCTCCTGCCCTGAAAATCATGCCCTGAATCTCATGCTCTAAAACTCGTGCACTGAATCTCATGCCCTCAATTAACTGCACTGAAACTCATGCCCAAAAATCTCATGCCCTGAAACTCATGCCCTGAACCTCATGCCCTGAAACTCAAGCCCTGAATCTCATGCCCTGAAACTCTTGCCCTAAATCACAAACCCTGAAACTCCTGCCCTGAAACTCATGCACTGAACCTCATGCCCTGAATCACATGCCCTCAAACTCCTGCCCTGAATCATCTGCCCAGAAACTCATGCCCTGAATTACATGCCCTGAAATACCTGCCTGAATCTCATGCCCTGAAATTCATGCCCTGAATCTCATGCCCTGAAACTCCTGCACTGAAACTCATGCCCTGAAACTCATGCCCTGAATCACATGCCCTAAAACTCCTGCCCTGAATCAGCTGCCCAGAAACTCATGCCCTGAATTACATGCCCTGAAATATCTGCCCTGAATCTCATGCCCTGAAACTCATGCCCTAAATCTCATGCCCTGAAACTCCTGCCCTCAAACTCATGCACTGAAACTCATGCCCTGAATCTCATGCCTTGAAACTCCTGCCCTCAAACTTATGCACTGAAACTCATGCCCTGAATCTCCTGCAGTGAAACTCATGCCATGAATCTCATATCCTGAAACTCATGCCCTGAATCTCATGCCCTGAATCTCATGCCCAGAAACTCCTGCACTGAAACACCTGCCCTGAATCTCCTGCCCTGAAAATCATGCCCTGAAACTCAAGCCCTGAATCTCATGCACTGAAACTCATGCCCTAAATCTCATACCCTGAATCTCCTGCCCTGAAACTCATGCACTGAAACTCATGCCCTGAATCACATGCCCTAAAACTCCTGCCCTGAATCATCTGCCCAGAAACTCATGCCCTGAATTACATGCCCTGAAATTCCTGTCCTGAACCTGATGCCCTGAAACTCATGCCCTGAATCTCATGCCCTGAAACTCCTGCCCTCAAACTCATGCAGTGAAACTCAAGCCCTGAATTTCATGCCTTGAAACTCCTGTCCTGAATCTCATGCCCTGAAACTCATGCCCTGAATCTCATGCCCTGAAACTCCTGCACTGAAACTCAAGCCATGAATCTCATATCCTGAAACTCACGCCCTGAATTACATGCCCTGAAACTCCTGCCTTGAAACGCAGGCCCTGAAACTCATTCCCTGAATCTCCTGTCCTAAAACTCATGCCCTGAATCTCATGCCCTGAATCTCATGCCCTGAAACTCCTGCACTGAAACACCTGCCCTGAATCTCCTGCTTTGAAACTCATGCCCTGAATCTCATGCCCTGAATCTCACACTCTGAAACTCGTGCACTGAATCTCATGACCTCAAGGTCCTGCACTGAAACTCATGCCCTGAATCTCATGTCCTGAAACTCCTGCCCTGAATCACCTACCGTGAAACTCATGCCCTGAATCTCATGCCCTGAAACTCCTGCACTTAAACTCATGCCATGAATCTCATATCCTGAAACTCAGGCCCTGAATCACATGCCCTGAAACTCCTGCCCTGAAACTCATGCCCTGAAACTCATGCCCTGAATCTCCTGTCCTTAAACTCATGCCCTGAATCTCATGCTCTGAATCTCATGCCCTGAATCTCCTGCCCTGAAAATGAAGCCCTGAATCTCATGCTCTAAAACTCGTGCACTGAATCTCATGCCCTCAATTAACTGCACTGAAACTCATGCCCTGAATCTCATGCCCTGAAACTCATGCCCTGAACCTCATGCCCTGAAACTCAAGCCCTGAATCTCATGCCCTGAAACTCTTGCCCTAAATCACATACCCTGAAACTCCTGCCCTGACACTCATGCACACAAAACTCATGCCCTGAATCACATGCCCTAAAACTCCTGCCCTGAATCAGCTGCCCAGAAACTCATGCCCTGAATTACATGCCCTGAAATACCTGCCCTGAATATCATGCCCTGAAATTCATGCCCTGAATCTCATGCCCTGAAACTCCTGCACTGAAACTCATGCCCTGAAACTCATGCCCTGAATCACATGCCCTAAAACTCCTGCCCTGAATCAGCTGCCCAGAAACTCATGCCGTGAATTACATGCCCTGAAATATCTGCCCTGAATCTCATGCACTGAAACTCAAGCCCTGAATTACATGCCCTGAAACTCCTGCCCTCAAACTCATGCACTGAAACTCATGCCCTGAATCTCATGCCTTGAAACTCCTGCCCTCAAACTTATGCACTGAAACTCATGCCCTGAATCTCCTGCACTGAAACTCATGCCATGAATCTCATATCCTGAAACTCATGCCCTGAATCTCATGCCCTGAATCTCATGCCCAGAAACTCCTGCACTGAAACACCTGCCCTGAATCTCCTGCCCTGAAAATCATGCCCTGAAACTCAAGCCCTGAATCTCCTGCCCTGAAACTCATGCACTGAAACTCATGCCCTGAAACTCCTGCCCTCAAACTCATGCAGTGAAACTCAAGCCCTGAATTTCATGCCTTGAAACTCCTGTCCTGAATCTCATGCCCTGAAACTCATGCCCTGAATATCATGCCCTGAAACTCCTGCACTGAAACTCATGCCATGAATCTCATATCCTGAAACTCACGCCCTGAATTACATACCCTGAAACTCCTGCCTTGAAACGCTTGCCCTGAAACTCATTCCCTGAATCTCCTTTCCTAAAACTCATGCCCTGAATCTCATGCCCTGAATCTCATGCCCTGAAATTCCTGCACTGAAACTCATGCCCTGAATCTCATGCCCTGAATCTCATGCTCTGAAATTCGTGCACTGAATCTCATGCCCTCAAGTTCCTGCTCTGAAACTCATGCCCTGAATCTCATGCCCTGAAACTCATGCCCTGAACCTCATGCCCTGAAACTCAAGCCCTGAATCTCATGCCCTGAAAATCATGCCCTAAATCACATACCCTGAAACTAATGCCCTGAAACTCATGCACTGAAACTCATGCCCTGAATCACATGCCCTAAAATTCCTGCCCTGAATCATCTGCCCAGAAACTCATGCCCTAAATTACATGCCCTGAAATACCTACCCTGAATCTCATGCCCTGAAACTCATGCCCTGAATCTCATGCCCTGAATCTCATGCCCTGAAACTCCTGCACTGAAACACCTGCCCTGAATCTCCTGCCTTGAAAATCATGCCCTGAATCTTTATGCCCTGAATCTCATGCTCTGAAACTCGTGCACTGAATCTCATGCCCTCAAGTTCCTGCACTGAAACTCATGCCCTGAATCTCATGCCCTGAAACTCATGCCCTGAATCTCATGCCCTGAAACTCAAGCCCTGAATCTCATGCCCTGAAACTCATGCCCTAAAGCACATACCCTGAAACTCCTGCCCTGAAACTCATGCACTGAATCTCATGCCCTGAACCACATGCCCTAAAACTAATGCCCTGAATCATCTGCCCAGAAACTCATGCCCTGAATTACATGCCCTGAAATACCTGCCCTGAATCTCATGCCCTGAAACTCATGCCCTGAATCTCATGCCCTGAAACTCCTGCCCTCAAACTCATGCACTGAAACTCATGCCTTTAATCTCATGCCTTGAAACTCCTGCCCTCAAATTCATGCACTGAAATTCATGCCCTGAATCTCATCCCCTGAAACACCTGCACTGAATCTCATGCCATGAATCTCATATCCTGAAACTGACGCCTTGAATCACATGCCCTGAAACTCCTGCCCTGAAACTCATGCCCTGAAACTCATGCCCTGAATCTCATGCCCTGAATCTCGTGCCCTGAAACTCCTGCACTTAAACACCTGCCCTGAATCTCCTGCCCTGAAAATCATGCCCTGAATCTCATGCCCTGAACCTCATGCCCTGAAACTCAAGCCCTGAATCTCATGCCCTGAAACTCTTGCCCTAAATCACAAACCCTGAAACTCCTGCCCTGAAACTCATGCACTGAACCTCATGCCCTGAATCACATGCCCTAAAACTCCTGCCCTGAATCATCTGCCCAGAAACTCATGCCCTGAATTACATGCCCTGAAATACCTGCCCTGAATCTCATGCCCTGAAATTCATGCCCTGAATCTCATGCCCTGAAACTCCAGCACTGAAACTCATGACCTGAAACTCATGCCCTGAATCACATGCCCTAAAACTCCTGCCCTGAATCAGCTGCCCAGAAACTCATGCCCTGAATTACATGCCCTGAAATATCTGCCCTGAATCTCATACCCTGAAACTCATGCCCTAAATCTCATGCCCTGAAACTCCTGCCCTCAAAGTCATGCACTGAAACTCATGCCCTGAATCTCATGCCTTGAAACTCCTGCCCTCAAACTTATGCACTGAAACTCATGCCCTGAATCTCCTGCAGTGAAACTCATGCCATGAATCTCATATCCTGAAACTCATGCCCTGAATCTCATGCCCTGAATCTCATGCCCAGAAACTCCTGCACTGAAACACCTGCCCTGAATCTCCTGCCCTGAAAATCATGCCCTGAAACTCAAGCCCTGAATCTCATGCACTGAAACTCATGCCCTAAATCTCATACCCTGAATCTCCTGCCCTGAAACTCATGCACTGAAACTCATGCCCTGAATCACATGCCCACAAACTCCTGCCCTGAATCATCTGCCCAGAAACTCATGCCCTGAATTACATGCCCTGAAATTCCTGCCCTGAATCTCATGCCCTGAAACTCATGCCCTGAATCTCACGCTCTGAAACTCGTGCACTGAATCTCATGACCTCAAGGTCATGCACTGAAACTCATGCCCTGAATCTCATGTCCTGAAACTCCTGCCCTGAATCACCTACCCTGAAACTCATGCCCTGAATCTCATGCGCTGAAACTCCTGCACTGAAACTCATGCCATGAATCTCATATCCTGAAACTCACGCCCTGAATCACATGCCCTGAAACTCCTGCCCTGAAACTCATGCCCTGAAACTCATGCCCTGAATCTCCTGTCCTGAAACTCATGCCCTGAATCTCATGCCCTGAATCTCATGCCCTGAAACTCCTGCACTGAAACACCTGCCCTGAATCTCCTGCCCTGAAAATCATGCCCTGAATCTCATGCCCTGAATCTCATGCTCTGAAACTCGTGCACTGAATCTCATGCCCTCAAGTTCCTGCACTGAAACTCATGCCCTGAATCTCATGCCCTGAAACTCATGCCCTGAACCTCATGCCCTGAAACTCAAGCCCTGAATCTCATGCCCTGAAACTCATGCCCTAAATCACATACCCTGAAACTAATGCCCTGAAACTCATGCACTGAAACTCATGCCCTGAATCACATGCCCTAAAATTCCTGCCCTGAATCATCTGCCCAGAAACTCATGCCCTAAATTACATGCCCTGAAATACCTACCCTGAATCTCATGCCCTGAAACTCATGCCCTGAATCTCATGCCCTGAATCTCATGCCCTGAAACTCCTGCACTGAAACACCTGCCCTGAATCGCCTGCCTTGAAAATCATGCCCTGAATCTCATGCCCTGAATCTCATGCTCTGAAACTCGTGCACTGAATCTCATGCCCTCAAGTTCCTGCACTGAAACTCATGCACTGAATCTCATGCCCTGAAACTCATGCCCTGAATCTCATGCCCTGAAACTCAAGCCCTGAATCTCATGCCCTGAAACTCATGCCCTAAATCACATACCCTGAAACTCCTGCCCTGAAACTCATGCACTGAATCTCATGCCCTGAACCACATGCCCTAAAACTAATGCCCTGAATCATCTGCCCAGAAACTCATGCCCTGAATTACATGCCCTGAAATACCTGCCCTGAATCTCATGCCCTGAAACTCATGCCCTGAATCTCATGCCCTGAAACTCCTGCCCTCAAACTCATGCACTGAAACTCATGCCTTTAATCTCATGCCTTGAAACTCCTGCCCTCAAATTCATGCACTGAAACTCATGCCCTGAATCTCATCCCCTGAAACACCTGCACTGAATCTCATGCAATGAATCTCATATCCTGAAACTGACGCCTTGAATCACATGCCCTGAAACTCCTGCCCTGAAACTCATGCCCTGAAACTCATGCCCTGAATCTCATGCCCTGAATCTCGTGCCCTGAAACTCCTGCACTTAAACACCTGCCCTGAATCTCCTGCCCTGAAAATCGTGCCCTGAATCTCATGCTCTAAAACTCGTGCACTGAATCTCATGCCCTCAATTAACTGCACTGAAACTCATGCCCAAAAATCTCATGCCCTGAAACTCATGCCCTGAACCTCATGCCCTGAAACTCAAGCCCTGAATCTCATGCCCTGAAACTCTTGCCCTAAATCACAAACCCTGAAACTCCTGCCCTGAAACTCATGCACTGAACCTCATGCCCTGAATCACATGCCCTAAAACTCCTGCCCTGAATCATCTGCCCAGAAACTCATGCCCTGAATTACATGCCCTGAAATACCTGCCCTGAATCTCATGCCCTGAAATTCATGCCCTGAATCTCATGCCCTGAAACTCCTGCACTGAAACTCATGCCCTGAAACTCATGCCCTGAATCACATGCCCTAAAACTCCTGCCCTGAATCAGCTGCCCAGAAACTCATGCCCTGAATTACATGCCCTGAAATATCTGCCCTGAATCTCATGCCCTGAAACTCATGCCCTAAATCTCATGCCCTGAAACTCCTGCCCTCAAACTCATGCACTGAAACTCATGCCCTGAATCTCATGCCTTGAAACTCCTGCCCTCAAACTTATGCACTGAAACTCATGCCCTGAATCTCCTGCAGTGAAACTCATGCCATGAATCTCATATCCTGAAACTCATGCCCTGAATCTCATGCCCTGAATCTCATGCCCAGAAACTCCTGCACTGAAACACCTGCCCTGAATCTCCTGCCCTGAAAATCATGCCCTGAAACTCAAGCCCTGAATCTCATGCACTGAAACTCATGCCCTAAATCTCATACCCTGAATCTCCTGCCCTGAAACTCATGCACTGAAACTCATGCCCTGAATCACATGCCCACAAACTCCTGCCCTGAATCATCTGCCCAGAAACTCATGCCCTGAATTACATGCCCTGAAATTCCTGTCCTGAATCTGATGCCCTGAAACTCATGCCCTGAATCTCATGCCCTGAAACTCCTGCCCTCAAACTCATGCAGTGAAACTCAAGCCCTGAATTTCATGCCTTGAAACTCCTGTCCTGAATCTCATGCCCTGAAACTCATCCCCTGAATCTCATGCCCTGAAACTCCTGCACTGAAACTCAAGCCATGAATCTCATATCCTGAAACTCACGCCCTGAATTACATGCCCTGAAACTCCTGCCTTGAAACGCAGGCCCTGAAACTCATTCCCTGAATCTCCTGTCCTAAAACTCATGCCCTGAATCTCATGCCCTGAATCTCATGCCCTGAAACTCCTGCACTGAAACACCTGCCCTGAATCTCCTGCTTTGAAACTCATGCCCTGAATCTCATGCCCTGAATCTCACACTCTGAAACTCGTGCACTGAATCTCATGACCTCAAGGTCCTGCACTGAAACTCATGCCCTGAATCTCATGTCCTGAAACTCCTGCCCTGAATCACCTACCGTGAAACTCATGCCCTGAATCTCATGCCCTGAAACTCCTGCACTTAAACTCATGCCATGAATCTCATATCCTGAAACTCAGGCCCTGAATCACATGCCCTGAAACTCCTGCCCTGAAACTCATGCCCTGAAACTCATGCCCTGAATCTCCTGTCCTTAAACTCATGCCCTGAATCTCATGCTCTGAATCTCATGCCCTGAAACTCCTGCACTGAAACACCTGCCCTGAATCTCCTGCCCTGAAAATGAAGCCCTGAATCTCATGCTCTAAAACTCGTGCACTGAATCTCATGCCCTCAATTAACTGCACTGAAACTCATGCCCTGAATCTCATGCCCTGAAACTCATGCCCTGAACCTCATGCCCTGAAACTCAAGCCCTGAATCTCATGCCCTGAAACTCATGCCCTGAATCACATGCCCTAAAACTCCTGCCCTGAATCAGCTGCCCAGAAACTCATGCCCTGAATTACATGCCCTGAAATACCTGCCCTGAATCTCATGCCCTGAAATTCATGCCCTGAATCTCATGCCCTGAAACTCCTGCACTGAATCAGCTGCCCAGAAACTCATGCCCTGAATTACATGCCCTGAAATATCTGCCCTGAATCTCATGCCCTGAAACTCATGCCCTAAATCTCATGCCCTGAAACTCCTGCCCTTAAACTCATGCACTGAAACTCATGCCCTGAATCTCATGCCTTGAAACTCCTGCCCTCAAACTTATGCACTGAAACTCATGCCCTGAATCTCCTGCAGTGAAACTCATGCCATGAATCTCATATCCTGAAACTCATGCCCTGAATCTCATGCCCTGAATCTCATGCCCAGAAACTCCTGCACTGAAACACCTGCCCTGAATCTCCTGCCCTGAAAATCATGCCCTGAAACTCAAGCCCTGAATCTCATGCACTGAAACTCATGCCCTAAATCTCATACCCTGAATCTCCTGCCCTGAAACTCATGCACTGAAACTCATGCCCTGAATCACATGCCCTAAAACTCCTGCCCTGAATCATCTGCCCAGAAACTCATGCCCTGAATTACATGCCCTGAAATTCCTGTCCTGAACCTGATGCCCTGAAACTCATGCCCTGAATCTCATGCCCTGAAACTCCTGCCCTCAAACTCATGCAGTGAAACTCAAGCCCTGAATTTCATGCCTTGAAACTCCTGTCCTGAATCTCATGCCCTGAAACTCATGCCCTGAATCTCATGCCCTGAAACTCCTGCACTGAAACTCAAGCCATGAATCTCATATCCTGAAACTCACGCCCTGAATTACATGCCCTGAAACTCCTGCCTTGAAACGCAGGCCCTGAAACTCATTCCCTGAATCTCCTGTCCTAAAACTCATGCCCTGAATCTCATGCCCTGAATCTCATGCCCTGAAACTCCTGCACTGAAACACCTGCCCTGAATCTCCTGCTTTGAAACTCATGCCCTGAATCTCATGCCCTGAATCTCACACTCTGAAACTCGTGCACTGAATCTCATGACCTCAAGGTCCTGCACTGAAACTCATGCCCTGAATCTCATGTCCTGAAACTCCTGCCCTGAATCACCTACCGTGAAACTCATGCACTGAATCTCATGCCCTGAAACTCCTGCACTTAAACTCATGCCATGAATCTCATATCCTGAAACTCAGGCCCTGAATCACATGCCCTGAAACTCCTGCCCTGAAACTCATGCCCTGAAACTCATGCCCTGAATCTCCTGTCCTTAAACTCATGCCCTGAATCTCATGCTCTGAATCTCATGCCCTGAAACTCCTGCACTGAAACACCTGCCCTGAATCTCCTGCCCTGAAAATGAAGCCCTGAATCTCATGCTCTAAAACTCGTGCACTGAATCTCATGCCCTCAATTAACTGCACTGAAACTCATGCCCTGAATCTCATGCCCTGAAACTCATGCCCTGAACCTCATGCCCTGAAACTCAAGCCCTGAATCTCATGCCCTGAAACTCTTGCCCTAAATCACATACCCTGAAACTCCTGCCCTGACACTCATGCACACAAAACTCATGCCCTGAATCACATGCCCTAAAACTCCTGCCCTGAATCAGCTGCCCAGAAACTCATGCCCTGAATTACATGCCCTGAAATACCTGCCCTGAATCTCATGCCCTGAAATTCATGCCCTGAATCTCATGCCCTGAAACTCCTGCACTGAAACTCATGCCCTGAAACTCATGCCCTGAATCACATGCCCTAAAACTCCTGCCCTGAATCAGCTGCCCAGAAACTCATGCCGTGAATTACATGCCCTGAAATATCTGCCCTGAATCTCATGCACTGAAACTCAAGCCCTGAATTACATGCCCTGAAACTCCTGCCCTCAAACTCATGCACTGAAACTCATGCCCTGAATCTCATGCCTTGAAACTCCTGCCCTCAAACTTATGCACTGAAACTCATGCCCTGAATCTCCTGCACTGAAACTCATGCCATGAATCTCATATCCTGAAACTCATGCCCTGAATCTCATGCCCTGAATCTCATGCCCAGAAACTCCTGCACTGAAACACCTGCCCTGAATCTCCTGCCCTGAAAATCATGCCCTGAAACTCAAGCCCTGAATCTCCTGCCCTGAAACTCATGCACTGAAACTCATGCCCTGAAACTCCTGCCCTCAAACTCATGCAGTGAAACTCAAGCCCTGAATTTCATGCCTTGAAACTCCTGTCCTGAATCTCATGCCCTGAAACTCATGCCCTGAATATCATGCCCTGAAACTCCTGCACTGAAACTCATGCCATGAATCTCATATCCTGAAACTCACGCCCTGAATTACATACCCTGAAACTCCTGCCTTGAAACGCTTGCCCTGAAACTCATTCCCTGAATCTCCTTTCCTAAAACTCATGCCCTGAATCTCATGCCCTGAATCTCATGCCCTGAAATTCCTGCACTGAAACTCATGCCCTGAATCTCATGCCCTGAATCTCATGCTCTGAAATTCGTGCACTGAATCTCATGCCCTCAAGTTCCTGCTCTGAAACTCATGCCCTGAATCTCATGCCCTGAAACTCATGCCCTGAACCTCATGCCCTGAAACTCAAGCCCTGAATCTCATGCCCTGAAACTCATGCCCTAAATCACATACCCTGAAACTAATGCCCTGAAACTCATGCACTGAAACTCATGCCCTGAATCACATGCCCTAAAATTCCTGCCCTGAATCATCTGCCCAGAAACTCATGCCCTAAATTACATGCCCTGAAATACCTACCCTGAATCTCATGCCCTGAAACTCATGCCCTGAATCTCATGCCCTGAATCTCATGCCCTGAAACTCCTGCACTGAAACACCTGCCCTGAATCTCCTGCCTTGAAAATCATGCCCTGAATCTTTATGCCCTGAATCTCATGCTCTGAAACTCGTGCACTGAATCTCATGCCCTCAAGTTCCTGCACTGAAACTCATGCCCTGAATCTCATGCCCTGAAACTCATGCCCTGAATCTCATGCCCTGAAACTCAAGCCCTGAATCTCATGCCCTGAAACTCATGCCCTAAAGCACATACCCTGAAACTCCTGCCCTGAAACTCATGCACTGAATCTCATGCCCTGAACCACATGCCCTAAAACTAATGCCCTGAATCATCTGCCCAGAAACTCATGCCCTGAATTACATGCCCTGAAATACCTGCCCTGAATCTCATGCCCTGAAACTCATGCCCTGAATCTCATGCCCTGAAACTCCTGCCCTCAAACTCATGCACTGAAACTCATGCCTTTAATCTCATGCCTTGAAACTCCTGCCCTCAAATTCATGCACTGAAATTCATGCCCTGAATCTCATCCCCTGAAACACCTGCACTGAATCTCATGCCATGAATCTCATATCCTGAAACTGACGCCTTGAATCACATGCCCTGAAACTCATGCCCTGAAACTCATGCCCTGAATCTCATGCCCTGAATCTCGTGCCCTGAAACTCCTGCACTTAAACACCTGCCCTGAATCTCCTGCCCTGAAAATCATGCCCTGAATCTCATGCCCTGAACCTCATGCCCTGAAACTCAAGCCCTGAATCTCATGCCCTGAAACTCTTGCCCTAAATCACAAACCCTGAAACTCCTGCCCTGAAACTCATGCACTGAACCTCATGCCCTGAATCACATGCCCTAAAACTCCTGCCCTGAATCATCTGCCCAGAAACTCATGCCCTGAATTACATGCCCTGAAATACCTGCCCTGAATCTCATGCCCTGAAATTCATGCCCTGAATCTCATGCCCTGAAACTCCAGCACTGAAACTCATGACCTGAAACTCATGCCCTGAATCACATGCCCTAAAACTCCTGCCCTGAATCAGCTGCCCAGAAACTCATGCCCTGAATTACATGCCCTGAAATATCTGCCCTGAATCTCATACCCTGAAACTCATGCCCTAAATCTCATGCCCTGAAACTCCTGCCCTCAAAGTCATGCACTGAAACTCATGCCCTGAATCTCATGCCTTGAAACTCCTGCCCTCAAACTTATGCACTGAAACTCATGCCCTGAATCTCCTGCAGTGAAACTCATGCCATGAATCTCATATCCTGAAACTCATGCCCTGAATCTCATGCCCTGAATCTCATGCCCAGAAACTCCTGCACTGAAACACCTGCCCTGAATCTCCTGCCCTGAAAATCATGCCCTGAAACTCAAGCCCTGAATCTCATGCACTGAAACTCATGCCCTAAATCTCATACCCTGAATCTCCTGCCCTGAAACTCATGCACTGAAACTCATGCCCTGAATCACATGCCCACAAACTCCTGCCCTGAATCATCTGCCCAGAAACTCATGCCCTGAATTACATGCCCTGAAATTCCTGCCCTGAATCTCATGCCCTGAAACTCATGCCCTGAATCTCACGCTCTGAAACTCGTGCACTGAATCTCATGACCTCAAGGTCCTGCACTGAAACTCATGCCCTGAATCTCATGTCCTGAAACTCCTGCCCTGAATCACCTACCCTGAAACTCATGCCCTGAATCTCATGCGCTGAAACTCCTGCACTGAAACTCATGCCATGAATCTCATATCCTGAAACTCACGCCCTGAATCACATGCCCTGAAACTCCTGCCCTGAAACTCATGCCCTGAAACTCATGCCCTGAATCTCCTGTCCTGAAACTCATGCCCTGAATCTCATGCCCTGAATCTCATGCCCTGAAACTCCTGCACTGAAACACCTGCCCTGAATCTCCTGCCCTGAAAATCATGCCCTGAATCTCATGCCCTGAATCTCATGCTCTGAAACTCGTGCACTGAATCTCATGCCCTCAAGTTCCTGCACTGAAACTCATGCCCTGAATCTCATGCCCTGAAACTCATGCCCTGAACCTCATGCCCTGAAACTCAAGCCCTGAATCTCATGCCCTGAAACTCATGCCCTAAATCACATACCCTGAAACTAATGCCCTGAAACTCATGCACTGAAACTCATGCCCTGAATCACATGCCCTAAAATTCCTGCCCTGAATCATCTGCCCAGAAACTCATGCCCTAAATTACATGCCCTGAAATACCTACCCTGAATCTCATGCCCTGAAACTCATGCCCTGAATCTCATGCCCTGAATCTCATGCCCTGAAACTCCTGCACTGAAACACCTGCCCTGAATCGCCTGCCTTGAAAATCATGCCCTGAATCTCATGCCCTGAATCTCATGCTCTGAAACTCGTGCACTGAATCTCATGCCCTCAAGTTCCTGCACTGAAACTCATGCACTGAATCTCATGCCCTGAAACTCATGCCCTGAATCTCATGCCCTGAAACTCAAGCCCTGAATCTCATGCCCTGAAACTCATGCCCTAAATCACATACCCTGAAACTCCTGCCCTGAAACTCATGCACTGAATCTCATGCCCTGAACCACATGCCCTAAAACTAATGCCCTGAATCATCTGCCCAGAAACTCATGCCCTGAATTACATGCCCTGAAATACCTGCCCTGAATCTCATGCCCTGAAACTCATGCCCTGAATCTCATGCCCTGAAACTCCTGCCCTCAAACTCATGCACTGAAACTCATGCCTTTAATCTCATGCCTTGAAACTCCTGCCCTCAAATTCATGCACTGAAACTCATGCCCTGAATCTCATCCCCTGAAACACCTGCAC
This sequence comes from Mobula birostris, assembly GCF_030028105.1. Lineage (NCBI taxonomy): Eukaryota > Metazoa > Chordata > Chondrichthyes > Myliobatiformes > Myliobatidae > Mobula > Mobula birostris. The sequence continues at coordinate 126,926 of NW_027274116.1, forward strand.
TGAAACTCATGCAATGAATCTCATATCCTGAAACTGACGCCTTGAATCACATGCCCTGAAACTCCTGCCCTGAAACTCATGCCCTGAAACTCATGCCCTGAATCTCATGCCCTGAATCTCGTGCCCTGAAACTCCTGCACTTAAACACCTGCCCTGAATCTCCTGCCCTGAAAATCGTGCCCTGAATCTCATGCTCTAAAACTCGTGCACTGAATCTCATGCCCTCAATTAACTGCACTGAAACTCATGCCCAAAAATCTCATGCCCTGAAACTCATGCCCTGAACCTCATGCCCTGAAACTCAAGCCCTGAATCTCATGCCCTGAAACTCTTGCCCTAAATCACAAACCCTGAAACTCCTGCCCTGAAACTCATGCACTGAACCTCATGCCCTGAATCACATGCCCTAAAACTCCTGCCCTGAATCATCTGCCCAGAAACTCATGCCCTGAATTACATGCCCTGAAATACCTGCCCTGAATCTCATGCCCTGAAATTCATGCCCTGAATCTCATGCCCTGAAACTCCTGCACTGAAACTCATGCCCTGAAACTCATGCCCTGAATCACATGCCCTAAAACTCCTGCCCTGAATCAGCTGCCCAGAAACTCATGCCCTGAATTACATGCCCTGAAATATCTGCCCTGAATCTCATGCCCTGAAACTCATGCCCTAAATCTCATGCCCTGAAACTCCTGCCCTCAAACTCATGCACTGAAACTCATGCCCTGAATCTCATGCCTTGAAACTCCTGCCCTCAAACTTATGCACTGAAACTCATGCCCTGAATCTCCTGCAGTGAAACTCATGCCATGAATCTCATATCCTGAAACTCATGCCCTGAATCTCATGCCCTGAATCTCATGCCCAGAAACTCCTGCACTGAAACACCTGCCCTGAATCTCCTGCCCTGAAAATCATGCCCTGAAACTCAAGCCCTGAATCTCATGCACTGAAACTCATGCCCTAAATCTCATACCCTGAATCTCCTGCCCTGAAACTCATGCACTGAAACTCATGCCCTGAATCACATGCCCACAAACTCCTGCCCTGAATCATCTGCCCAGAAACTCATGCCCTGAATTACATGCCCTGAAATTCCTGTCCTGAATCTGATGCCCTGAAACTCATGCCCTGAATCTCATGCCCTGAAACTCCTGCCCTCAAACTCATGCAGTGAAACTCAAGCCCTGAATTTCATGCCTTGAAACTCCTGTCCTGAATCTCATGCCCTGAAACTCATCCCCTGAATCTCATGCCCTGAAACTCCTGCACTGAAACTCAAGCCATGAATCTCATATCCTGAAACTCACGCCCTGAATTACATGCCCTGAAACTCCTGCCTTGAAACGCAGGCCCTGAAACTCATTCCCTGAATCTCCTGTCCTAAAACTCATGCCCTGAATCTCATGCCCTGAATCTCATGCCCTGAAACTCCTGCACTGAAACACCTGCCCTGAATCTCCTGCTTTGAAACTCATGCCCTGAATCTCATGCCCTGAATCTCACACTCTGAAACTCGTGCACTGAATCTCATGACCTCAAGGTCCTGCACTGAAACTCATGCCCTGAATCTCATGTCCTGAAACTCCTGCCCTGAATCACCTACCGTGAAACTCATGCCCTGAATCTCATGCCCTGAAACTCCTGCACTTAAACTCATGCCATGAATCTCATATCCTGAAACTCAGGCCCTGAATCACATGCCCTGAAACTCCTGCCCTGAAACTCATGCCCTGAAACTCATGCCCTGAATCTCCTGTCCTTAAACTCATGCCCTGAATCTCATGCTCTGAATCTCATGCCCTGAAACTCCTGCACTGAAACACCTGCCCTGAATCTCCTGCCCTGAAAATGAAGCCCTGAATCTCATGCTCTAAAACTCGTGCACTGAATCTCATGCCCTCAATTAACTGCACTGAAACTCATGCCCTGAATCTCATGCCCTGAAACTCATGCCCTGAACCTCATGCCCTGAAACTCAAGCCCTGAATCTCATGCCCTGAAACTCTTGCCCTAAATCACATACCCTGAAACTCCTGCCCTGAAACTCATGCACTGAAACTCATGCCCTGAATCACATGCCCTAAAACTCCTGCCCTGAATCAGCTGCCCAGAAACTCATGCCCTGAATTACATGCCCTGAAATACCTGCCCTGAATCTCATGCCCTGAAATTCATGCCCTGAATCTCATGCCCTGAAACTCCTGCACTGAAACTCATGCCCTGAAACTCATGCCCTGAATCACATGCCCTAAAACTCCTGCCCTGAATCAGCTGCCCAGAAACTCATGCCGTGAATTACATGCCCTGAAATATCTGCCCTGAATCTCATGCACTGAAACTCACGCCCTGAATTACATGCCCTGAAACTCCTGCCCTCAAACTCATGCACTGAAACTCATGCCCTGAATCTCATGCCTTGAAACTCCTGCCCTCAAACTTATGCACTGAAACTCATGCCCTGAATCTCCTGCACTGAAACTCATGCCATGAATCTCATATCCTGAAACTCATGCCCTGAATCTCATGCCCTGAATCTCATGCCCAGAAACTCCTGCACTGAAACACCTGCCCTGAATCTCCTGCCCTGAAAATCATGCCCTGAAACTCAAGCCCTGAATCTCCTGCCCTGAAACTCATGCACTGAAACTCATGCCCTGAAACTCCTGCCCTCAAACTCATGCAGTGAAACTCAAGCCCTGAATTTCATGCCTTGAAACTCCTGTCCTGAATCTCATGCCCTGAAACTCATGCCCTGAATATCATGCCCTGAAACTCCTGCACTGAAACTCATGCCATGAATCTCATGTCCTGAAACTCACGCCCTGAATTACATACCCTGAAACTCCTGCCTTGAAACGCTTGCCCTGAAACTCATTCCCTGAATCTCCTTTCCTAAAACTCATGCCCTGAATCTCATGCCCTGAATCTCATGCCCTGAAATTCCTGCACTGAAACTCATGCCCTGAATCTCATGCCCTGAATCTCATGCTCTGAAATTCGTGCACTGAATCTCATGCCCTCAAGTTCCTGCTCTGAAACTCATGCCCTGAATCTCATGCCCTGAAACTCATGCCCTGAACCTCATGCCCTGAAACTCAAGCCCTGAATCTCATGCCCTGAAACTCATGCCCTAAATCACATACCCTGAAACTCTTGCCCTGAAACTCATGCACTGAATCTCATGCCCTGAACCACATGCCCTAAAACTAATGCCCTGAATCATCTGCCCAGAAACTCATGCCCTGAATTACATGCCCTGAAACACCTGCCCTGAATCTCATGCCCTGAAACTCACGCCCTGAATCACATGCCCTGAAACTCCTGCCCTGAAACTCATGCCCTGAAACTCATGCCCTGAAACTCATGCCCTGAATCTCCTGTCCTGAAACTGATGCCCTGAATCTCATGCCCTGAATCTCATGCCCTGAAACTCCTGCACTGAAACACCTGCCCTGAATCTCCTGCCCTGAAAATGAAGCCCTGAATCTCATGCTCTAAAACTCGTGCACTGAATCTCATGCCCTCAATTAACTGCACTGAAACTCATGCCCTGAATCTCATGCCCTGAAACTCATGCCCTGAACCTCATGCCCTGAAACTCAAGCCCTGAATCTCATGCCCTGAAACTCTTGCCCTAAATCACATACCCTGAAACTCCTACCCTAAAACTCATGCACTGAAACTCATGCCCTGAATCACATGCCCTAAAACTCCTGCCCTGAATCATCTGCCCAGAAACTCATGCCCTGAATTACATGCCCTGAAATACCTGCCCTGAATCTCATGCCCTGAAATTCATGCCCTGAATCTCATGCCCTGAAACTCCTGCACTGAAACTCATGCCCTGAAACTCATGCCCTGAATCACATGCCCTAAAATTCCTGCCCTGAATCAGATGCCCAGAAACTCATGCCCTGAATTACATGCCCTGAAATATCTGCCCTGAATCTCATGCACTGAAACTCACGCCCTGAATTACATGCCCTGAAACTCCTGCCCTCAAACTCATGCACTGAAACTCATGCCCTGAATCTCATGCCTTGAAACTCCTGCCCTCAAACTTATGCACTGAAACTCATGCCCTGAATCTCCTGCACTGAAACTCATGCCATGAATCTCATATCCTGAAACTCATGCCCTGAATCTCATGCCCTGAATCTCATGCCCAGAAACTCCTGCACTGAAACACCTGCCCTGAATCTCCTGCCCTGAAAATCATGCCCTGAAACTCATGCCATGAATCTCATGTCCTGAAACTCACGCCCTGAATTACATACCCTGAAACTCCTGCCTTGAAACGCTTGCCCTGAAACTCATTCCCTGAATCTCCTTTCCTAAAACTCATGCCCTGAATCTCATGCCCTGAAACTCATGCCCTGAAATTCCTGCACTGAAACTCATGCCCTGAATCTCATGCCCTGAATCTCATGCTCTGAAATTCGTGCACTGAATCTCATGCCCTCAAGTTCCTGCTCTGAAACTCATGCCCTGAATCTCATGCCCTGAAACTCATGCCCTGAACCTCATGCCCTGAAACTCAAGCCCTGAATCTCATGCCCTGAAACTCATGCCCTAAATCACATACCCTGAAACTCTTGCCCTGAAACTCATGCACTGAATCTCATGCCCTGAACCACATGCCCTAAAACTAATGCCCTGAATCATCTGCCCAGAAACTCATGCCCTGAATTACATGCCCTGAAACACCTGCCCTGAATCTCATGCCCTGAAACTCACGCCCTGAATCACATGCCCTGAAACTCCTGCCCTGAAACTCATGCCCTGAAACTCATGCCCTGAAACTCATGCCCTGAATCTCCTGTCCTGAAACTGATGCCCTGAATCTCATGCCCTGAATCTCATGCCCTGAAACTCCTGCACTGAAACACCTGCCCTGAATCTCCTGCCCTGAAAATGAAGCCCTGAATCTCATGCTCTAAAACTCGTGCACTGAATCTCATGCCCTCAATTAACTGCACTGAAACTCATGCCCTGAATCTCATGCCCTGAAACTCATGCCCTGAACCTCATGCCCTGAAACTCAAGCCCTGAATCTCATGCCCTGAAACTCTTGCCCTAAATCACATACCCTGAAACTCCTGCCCTAAAACTCATGCACTGAAACTCATGCCCTGAATCACATGCCCTAAAACTCCTGCCCTGAATCATCTGCCCAGAAACTCATGCCCTGAATTACATGCCCTGAAATACCTGCCCTGAATCTCATGCCCTGAAATTCATGCCCTGAATCTCATGCCCTGAAACTCCTGCACTGAAACTCATGCCCTGAAACTCATGCCCTGAATCACATGCCCTAAAATTCCTGCCCTGAATCAGATGCCCAGAAACTCATGCCCTGAATTACATGCCCTGAAATATCTGCCCTGAATCTCATGCACTGAAACTCACGCCCTGAATTACATGCCCTGAAACTCCTGCCCTCAAACTCATGCACTGAAACTCATGCCCTGAATCTCATGCCTTGAAACTCCTGCCCTCAAACTTATGCACTGAAACTCATGCCCTGAATCTCCTGCACTGAAACTCATGCCATGAATCTCATATCCTGAAACTCATGCCCTGAATCTCATGCCCTGAATCTCATGCCCAGAAACTCCTGCACTGAAACACCTGCCCTGAATCTCCTGCCCTGAAAATCATGCCCTGAAACTCAAGCCCTGAATCTCATGCACTGAAACTCATGCCCTAAATCTCATACCCTGAATCTCCTGCCCTGAAACTCATGCACTGAAACTCATGCCCTGAATCACATGCCCTAAAACTCCTGCCCTGAATCATCTGCCCAGAAACTCATGGCCTGAATTACATGCCCTGAAATTCCTGCCCTGAATCTCATGCCCTGAAACTCATGCCCTGAATCTCATGCCCTGAAACTCCTGCACTCAAACTCATGCACTGAATCTCCTGCCCTGAAACTCATGCCCAGAATCTCATGCCCTGAATCTCATGCTCTGAAACTCGTGCACTGAATCTCATGCCCTCAAGTTCCTGCACTGAAACTCATGCCCTGAATCTCATGCCCTGAAACTCATGCCCTGAACCTCATGCCCTGAAACTCAAGCCCTGAATCTCATGCCCTGAAACTCATGCCCTAAATCACATACCCTGAAACTCCTGCCCTGAAACTCATGCACTGAATCTCATGCCCTGATCCACATGCCCTAAAACTAATGCCCTGAATCATCTGCCCAGAAACTCATGCCCTGAATTACATGCCCTGAAATACCTGCCCTGAATCTCATGCCCTGAAACTCATGCCCTGAATCTCATGCCCTGAAACTCCTGCCCTCAAACTCATGCACTGAAACTCATGCCCTGAATCTCATGCCTTGAAACTCCTGCCCTCAAATTCATGCACTGAAACTCATGCCCTGAATCTCATGCCCTGAAACACCTGCACTGAATCTCATGCCCTGAAACTCATGCCCTGAATCTCATGCCCTGAATCTCGTGCCCTGAAACTCCTGCACTAAAAACAACTGCCCTGAATCTCCTGCCCTGAAAATGAAGCCCT